>NC_056733.1:1890635910-1890720910 GCF_019279795.1 Protopterus annectens | reverse complement strand
AATGAGCATGATATACTACCCTTCTTAAACATGTGGAGACATGGTGATCTATGTTAAAGTAGGTGTAAACCTGTGTGGCCAGGCCTGTGTGCCCAGGTCTGTCACTCCTGAGTATGTACATCAGGTGTTGCTAATGATGTGCTACTTACCAGGAGCATTGCTGTTACTGATGGAAATGATGTTACATACACATTTGCATGGGGTTACTGCCATAAGTATGTAAACAATCATATGTCCATGAAGACCTTTTTGTAGGATAGTGGCATAACTGGGGGATTGTATGACTGCTCCCAGTTTGTTGTGCCATGCGGTGCTTCTTGTCCTGCTGTTGCTACAGCTGAGTCTATGCAGTTGTACAGGTGGTTGCATAAAGCATTGCTGTAGAAGTTACTGTACTTGCCTGTCCCATCTGAGGGTGGTCATGCAGTCAAGTCATTTATACCAACCAGTAGGAGGTTATCCTTTGCTTTGTTGAAGTTTACACCTGTGTTTGCTAAAGAGGGGTTAAGATGTGAGTCTTATGTGTAAGGAGATTGAGTTGGGGGTCAGATATTAACATGGAGGACCTCACAGTGCAGGTGCTACAGTGGTCACCCATATTGATAAGCACCTAATGCAGTATGTTTGCTCTGCTTGTGGAGATGTCACTCCACTGGTTCAGGGCATTACATTTAAAGATGTGGAATAACCTTTGGCCAAGTGAGTTTGAGCACAAGTAACCAGCACAGTTAGTTTTAGTGAAAGTCACCCCACACTATGGTGTTGTGATGTAGCTTGATAGACACAGGTAGATTCCAGTAAGCACAACAGGTTTCATGATTCATGGAGTTGCCCCATAGCTGGCAATGGCTTCATTATGTGGCCTACCAGCACTGAATAGCACCTCCAGTGTCTTCAGGGAATCACACTGTTTAACCAATCTGAATGTGTATCTATCTTTAATGACTATGGATACACTACCTGCATTAACTGGCACACTTTTAGTGTGGATTCTGAACATGTGGAAGGGCATGTAGCCTAGAATGGCTGCGGTGCTGTCCACAGCCCCGTACCAGGTGTGTGTGACTGCACAAACATATGCATCTTCCAAGGTAGGGACACCTTCCAGTGAGTGGAGTTTAATGTTAGCATTCCTAGCATGTAGCAGCATAACTGTGATGCTGTTTTAGGATGGCATTTCATGTATGGAACATTTCCCCATGAGACACCACCTATAAGATGCACTATGGTGATGTCAGCAGCCTTGGACACTACACAAACTCCCAGGAATGACAGATGAACACCATCTGTGGCAAAGCATTGAGGTCTGTTCAGTAACAAATCCCAGGTTGACATTTACTGGCTCCCCCCTTAAAATGACACCACATGATAAGCCAATTATTGACTTCAATCACTTTCCATGTGTATTGAGTCATCTGAGGTGAAGATGTAATGCAGCTGAAGGCTAGGATCATACCAGCTGCAAACAGACTATGTAAGCTCAGTCATGTGTCTGCATACAATTCATAGTGTTATGTCTCATGTTGTACAGACCAACAGAAAATATTATGTTGTCACAATGCCACCTGATGTTGACAGCCCTGTGTGCATGTGTGTTATGGCATATCCTGGCACATCACAGACTGCTAACTGTGAGCCTTTCCATGTGTAGCCTGGTGAGGGGGTCAATGTGCCACATGATGTAATCACCTAAGAAAAATAGGATTGAGTTTGTGTTTTGCCTCAGGTGTTTGATTGATGAAACAGTGGTGCATGCGCTATTATGTGTACTGTGTTCATCAGAGATATGTGTATTTGTTCTGAGCTTGCAAGTGGGTTTCTGAGGCGTCTGCCTTTTGTGTATGTGTCTGGCAAAGAGTTCCACACATGCAGCTGTGTGTGATATAGGTGTGGGTGGAGTATGTGATGAGGTGTGCTCTGACATTTACGGGTTTATTGTGGCAATGTACCCATAGGTGTGTCCCAAACAATTCTGAATCTGAAACACAAACATTTCTATGAGACACCATTTATTGTGTAAATGTACAGCCATCACAACATCATCCAACTTAATGTAAACAACATAATGTGGTTTACTCATTACAACTGGCAGCAGACAATATCTCTCATAGACCAGTACAAGTGGCATGTGAAAGGCAACAGTGGATTAAAGAATTACATAGCATCAGACACATAGCTTAATTTCCCTGCATCTAGGACAAGGATGACAGGGATGTAGCACAGGTATCATCACTTGCACAGAGTGTTGTGTGGTGGTACAGGAGGCATAGGCTGGCCCAATAGGTTGGCAAGAGTGTATGTGAGTCAGGAAGGGAAGCAGGCAAGATGGACCATGGAATGTGCCATGTGTGTCTACAGGTGACCTGATTGTGACAGTGGTGTATGAGTGTCTACATGAACACAGTCATGCTCAGTGCTAGCCCTACATGACCGCATGTTGGACAGCTTTGAACTGTGCATTGTAGAACTGACAGTTCACCATTTCCACCCCAGAACAAGGAAACCGCCTCTGCCAGGGTTGCACTGGCACCTCCATGTCCAATGTCAGAAGCAGAGCTACTACTTGAGAGTGGTTGTTGCCTGCTGGGACCATGTCCTCCATGGGAACACCCAAAACCACAAGCCCATGGCCTGCCATGTCTTGGTGTGGACAACAGACTCTCCTCTGGGTGCTGGATGTACTGCCACTACAGGAATGTGAGTGACCGCGGCCACATGGACTCTCAGCAGGTGTAGCTGCTGATCTATGTCAAAGATTCCAATGCTCAACTCCAACCAGAAGTTCCATCACAGACAATGACCATTCCAAGACAGATATTTTGTGATCTCTCAGACTACTGTCTTTCCACTGCATTTGTCAACCGACCCAGGGTATCAGCAACACGGTGGAGGCAGTCACTGATGTCATATTGTGCTGCATCCATAAACCTGAGCATTCGTCTGGAAGTCCTTTTGGAACATGCCTGTGGCTTTATGATGGCCCTAAATATACACTGAGTGACACATGATGTGACACTTGCAACAGGTGGTGGAAGGAAAGCAGGCCTTCTATGAGCACTCCTATCAATCCGCCTGTATGGAACCTCACCATCTCTTTGGCTATGGCCAGTATCAAAACTCACTGCAGCCATAGTACCTACACTTTCCTGTTCAATGTTCACATCCTCTGACTGTCCAATAGCTGTGGCTTCAGGGGACTGGGTATGCATAGTGATACTGACTGTGTATGGTAATAATGAAGGCAGAAGAGGGATTTCAACTTCTGTGACAGATTTAGCCCCTGCAACACCCATCTGTGCCTCACTTCGGCCACCATCATCATCACAGTCTGAAGAGACATTGACATCAGTTTGTGAAGGGGACAGAGACCTATCACTCTGGTCACCTGTGATAAAAAAGGGAAACGCGGTACATTAATACATGTACTACAATGCTCTACAGTACTATCTTGTAATGTATGTTAGGCTGTATACAGTGATGTGTCAATATTACAGACTTGTTTAACCCCAACCTCATACACAAGGACCTGAGGACATTATTTTCTAAAAGCCTTCTGTAGTTGCCTATAAGAATAAACTCCTTAATCAAGAATCTCATGAGCAACAGTGATGTACACTGTTGACATTTGTCAAAACTCTGCACAGTTGTCACATAAGGCAATCTGTACTGTCCTGCAAATACTGCCTATCTATCAGTGTGGTCACAACTACAAGGCATAGGTATGACTGTAAACTGTGCTCCATTGGTAAAAATATGTGAGGTTGGCAAACATGCAAACAGTACATCAATCCAGCCAGCAGGCCTGTGATGACACTTTAGTGAATACTATGCAGTAAATATACAGCTGTAACTTGACAGTGTTATGCTTACGTGGAGCAGGATCATGCCTGCGTCTGATTCCTGATGGTCCTGTGAAAACTTGATCAAGTGGTAATGTAAACAGCAACTCACGTTGAACTACGACAGGCTACTATGTCCAAATATTTCTCATTTACAGTATTGTTGGTCACAATCTGAGCATGAGATTCAAACTGCAACTAACCCCTCCCCCCCTATAAAATTATCTGCCACCCACATAAAACTATGTACACCCTGACATACTGAATGTACAGTATGTCAATGCTTATCCAACTAAGCATACCTGGACACTCCTCTTGCATGGAAACGGTGGCACCCACATCCACAACATGCCAAGTGCTGGATGCCTAAGAGCTGTCCTGTGTTCCTAGATTCAACAGGAATTCCTCAGTGCCTGACAGTTGTTGTTCTGCTGCAGGCCTCCACCGGTGTCAGCACAATCCCTGGCCACAGATGCTGCTCTTCTTCAGGTTGCATTTATCATATCAGTGGCACAGTGTCCCACCTGCTCATATGCCTGCTTTCATGACCAATTGCATTGACATTGTGAACCAAGATAGCCCAAAATGCTGCCAACTCTTCCCTGTTTGTCCTCCCCATGGACAGCAAGAGTTGGTGGTGCTGATGCAGGGTGTTCAGTTTAGTGTCATTTTCTGCCTCTGTAAAAAGGGAACAGCATTGGGGATACATATTTTCTGAAAGACAACAAAATGGGAACATATGTCAGGATCACAAACACGGGAGTATAGTATGTAGAGATGCAGCAACAACAGATGGCTACCAGTAGTCACTACTTGGTTACACATCTCATATTCAACACTATGCAAAGATAGTAAGGGTGTGGATGCGAGAAGGATAGTAGCAGTACTCATCTATTCCTGCTTATGCCATGACAAATACTGTTGTATGATCACACAACCAACACAGCAGTCCATTAAGTTGTGGCCCATATGCATAAGCCCCCCCCTTATAATATTGAAAACCAGCAGTGCCACACAAATAGCAGTGTAGTATTACCACCACTATCAACAGGAAATTTCCAGGAGAGTGGTATATCTAATATACAAAGAGCATTTTACCCCTAGTGTACTCTAGTTACTCTGTAGGTGTAACATATCTGCAGATCAATGATATGTCAGCAGTAGAGTTCCAAGCAAGGCTTACTGCTGTAATCCCTATTCTCCCTGAGTATATGGACACATATGCATCATGTGGGAAACAAAATGGTTACATATCTGATGGACTACAATACTCCTCTGTTGAACGGTACAGATATACAAGTGTTGTGCCAATGAGTTTACCATGCAAAGTAATGCTCATACACAGTGTTTTCATCATACACAGTGTTTCCTGTAGCTAGTTGTTTGCCTTTTTAACATGGTTCTCTATTAGGAAGTGATTGCCTCTGAACCAGTCTGTGCTTCTAAAATGCTAATTGCAGCCAACACAGTTGATTTTCAGTATAATCAGCTAACCCCATGCAGCCACTGAACAAGATGTAAGGCCTTAATGTAGATTACAACCCCTTTCTCATATGTTGGGTTGAAAAATAGTGGGGGGGCAGATACTATGTCATGGCAGAGAGAATGTCTGGAGCAGCTGCTATTTACATACAAATGTGTATTCTACAGACAGAAGCTGAAGGCGATGCTGCAGGCAATAGGCATAGGCATAAAGGGTGAACACTTTGCAGGACAACAAAATTTAAGAGTAAGTGTGGGACCTGTGGGAGCTTTGTTGTATAGGTAGAGCCAGATTAGGAGTACCCACCCCACTGGGAAGTCATGTATGTGTGTCAGGTAAGTCTGTAAGAAAACGTTATCAGTAAGACAATGCAAGGCATAATGCTTGGTGTGTGGTAGAAAACAGGTTGGTGTACATGAACCATGATGCCATGCAGTTGGACAACTGCCAAGTCACATGTTATGTTACAGTAGCTGCCTGCTGAGTGTGTGCTGGTGATCTTTGCATCTTGCTCAACCTCCATATATGTGTATTACGTGTGCCACCCAAGCCACTGGGGATGCACAAGCCAGTGCATTTCTTTGTGCCGGTCCCAAGCCCAGATAAATGGGGAGGGTTGCATCAGGAAGGGCATCCGGCATAAAATCTCTGCCAAATTACTGATGCAGAGAACATTTTATAATTACATACAGGATCGGTCGAGGCCCAGGTTAACAATGACCACCACCAGTACTGTTAGCCAACAGGGTGCTGGCGGAAATTGGGCTACTGTTGGCCGAAGAAGAAGAGGAGGGGGAAGGCATGCCCGAAGGCAGGAAGAGAGGAGGAAGGTTAGGAGTGTAGTACTGAGGGTAGCAACTTTGAATGTTGGCAGTATGACTGGTATAGGGAGAGAGCTAGCTGATATGATGGAGAGAAGGAAGGTTGATATATTGTGCGTGCAAGAGACTAGATGGAAGGGAAGTAAGGCCAAGTGTATAGGAGGTGGGTTCAAATTGTTCTATCATGGTGCGGATGGTAGAAGAAATGGGGTAGGGGTTATCCTAATGGAACAGTATGCCAAGAGTGTTTTGGAGGTGAAGAGAGTGTCTGATAGAGTGATGTTTATGAAGCTTGAAATTGATGGTGTAATGATGAATGTTGTTAGTGCATATGCTCCACAAGTTGGGTATGTGATGGATGAGAAAGAAACATTTTGGAGTGAGTTGGATGAAGTGGTGGTGAGTGTACCCTGGAGCGGACTTCAATGGGCATGTTGGTGAAGTGAACCGAGGGGATGAGTAAGTGATGGGTAGGTATGGTGTTAAGGAGAGGAATGCAGAAGGTCAGATGATTGTGGATTTTGTGAAAAGAATGGACATGGCTGTGGTGAATATGTATTTTAAGAAGAGGCAGGAGCATAGGGTGACATACAAGAGTGGAGGAAGATGCACACAGGTGGATTAAATCCTATGTAGGAGGGCCAGTCTGAAGGAGATTGGAGACTGTAAAGTGGTGACTGGGGAAAGTTTAGTTAAGCAGCATAGAATGGTGGTCTGCAGGATGATGTTGGTGATCAAGAAGCAGAGGAGGAGTGTGAAAGCAGTGCCAAGGATTAAATGGTGGAAGTTAAAAAATGGTGATTGTGAGATGGAGTTCAGGGAAGAGTTAAGACAGGCACTGGGAGGCAGTGAAGAGTTACCAAATAGCTGGGTAACTACAGCAAAGCTAGTAAGGGAGACTGCTAGGAAGGTGCTTGGTGTGAAATCTGGATAGAGGAAGGCGGACAAGGAGACATGGTGGTGAAATGAGGAAGTACAGGAGAGTATACAGAGGAAGGGGCTGGCGAAGAAGAAGTGGGATTGTCAAAGAGATGAAGAAAGTAGACATGAGTATAAGGAGATGAGGCGCATGGCAAAGACAGAGGTGGCGAAGGCTAAGGATAAGGCATATAAAGAGTTGTATGAGAGATTGGACACTAAAGAAGGAGAAAAGGACCTGTACCGATTGGCTAGACAGAGGGACAGAGCTGGGAAAGATGTGCAGCAGGTAAGGGTGATAAAGGACAGTGAGGGAAACATACTCACAAGTGAGGAGAGTGTGTTGAGTAGATGGAAAGAGTACTTTGAAGGGCTGATGAATGAAGAGAATGAGAGAGAGAGAAGGTTGGATGATGTGGGGATAGTGGATCAGGAAGTGAAGCAGATTAGCAAGGAGGAAATAAGGACAGCTATGAAGAGGATGAAGAATGGAAAGGCTGTTGGCCCAGATGACATACCAGTGGAAGCATGGAGGTGCTTAGGAGAAATGGCAGTGGAATTTTTAACCAGATTGTTTAATGAAATTTTGGAAAGTCAGAGGATGCCTGAGGAGTGGAGAAAAAGTGTTTTGGTACCTATCTTTAAGAATAATGGTGATGTGCAGAGCTGCAGTAACTACAGAGGGATACAATTGATAAGTCACAGCTTGAAGTTATGGGAAAGAGTAGTGGAAGCTAGGTTAAGAAGGGAGGTGATGATTAGTGATCAGCAGTATGGTTTCATGCCAGGAGAGAGCACTACAGATGCAATATTTGCTCTGAGAGTGTTGTTGGAGAAATACAGAGAAGGTCAGAAGGAGTTGCATTGTGTCTTTGTGGACTTAGAGAAAGCATATGACAGGGTGCCTAGAGAGGAGTTGTGGTATTGTATGAGGAAGTCGGGAGTGGCAGAGAAGTATGTAAGAGTGGTGCAGGATATGTACAAGGGTACTGTGACATTGGTGAGGACTGCGGTGGGAGTGACAGATACGTTTAAGGTGGAGGTGGGATTACATCAAGGATCAGCTCTGAGCCCTTTCTTATTTGCAGTGGTGATGGACAGGTTGACAGATGAGATTAGACAGGAGGCCCCGTGGACTATGATGTTTGCAGATGACATTGTGATATGTAGTGAGAGTAGGGACCAGGTTCAGGAGACCCTGGAGAGGTGGAGATATGCTTTAGAGAGGAGAAGAATGAAGATCAGCAGGACTAAGACAGAATATGTGTATGTAAATGAGAGGGAGGGTAGAGGAATGGTGAGGATGCAGGGAGTAGAGCTGGTAAAGGTGGATGAGTTTAAATACTTGGGATCAACAGTTCAGAGTAATGGTGAATGTGGAAGAGAGGTGAAGAAGAGAGTACAGGCAGGGTGGAATGGGTGGAGAAGAGTGTCAGGAGTGATTTGTGACAGACGGGTACCAATAAGAGTGAAAGGGAAGGTATACAAGAGGGTAGTGAGACCAGCTATGTTATATGGGTTGGAGACAGTAGCATTGATGAAAAGGCAGGAGTCAGAGCTGGATGTGGCAGAGTTAAAGATGTTAAGATTTGCATTGGGTGTGACTAGGATTGACAGGATTAGGAATCAGTATATTAGAGGGTCAGCTCAGGTTGGACAGTTTGGAGACAAAGCAAGAGAGGTGAGATTGCATTGGTTTGGACATGTGCTGAGGAGGGATGCTGGGTATATTGGGAAACAGATGCTAAGGATGGAGCTGCTAGGTAAGAGGAAAAGAGGAAGGCCTAAGATAAGGATGGATATGGATGTCGTGAGAGAGGACATGCAGGCGGTTGGTGTGAAAGAGCATGATGAGGAGGACAGGAAGAAATGGAAACAGATGATCCGCTGTGGTGACCCCTAACGGGAACAGACGAAAGAGGATGATGACTTGTGCAGCTGTGGTTATCTGTGATATCACCAGCAAAACTTTGTGGGCTGCAGTATGATATTACTGGGCCATAATTTCAGAATTCACTTCAACATCCTCTGGGAATTCAGGCTACTGCATTACATGGCAGTATCTGCACTTTACAGTGTTGTACTAGGAGTAGGTGAGAATGGTCCTATCTCTAGGCCTTTTCTCTCTCTTATATAGATGCAGACATTCCAACTGTACTGCTTTGGGTGGATAAATAGGTGATGAGACAGACATACATATCACACTTTATAATATTGATGGCCATATACATGTATTTTCATTCATAGACACAGCTGTACTTGAACCCAGGGCCATGTGTACCAAAAAGCAATGTTTTAAATGCATTTTATAGACTGTGCTATACAGTCACTGTTACAGGAGGTGAATTTTTACATGTTGTAGTTATCATTCCACGGTTAACTGCTAAGTACCGCACTTACATCTATTATTATGTGTATGGCTTTAGGGTGTTGTATTTGTATACCAGAGTGCCAGTTAAAATCCTATTTTTCATTAACATTTTATCAAGTGCATTCTGACATGTTGCAGACATAATTGCAGGGTTACCTGCTATCAGACACCTCACTTACATCTAAGCTTATGTGTGTACCTTCATAGTGATGTATTTGTGCACTTAACTGCGAATGGCAGTACTATTTTTCTAGTAATCTCTTAGCTGATTTGTATGGTGTGGCGTGATGTGCAGGAGAGTTTAAACACGCTTAATGAAGGGAACCTTCAGCATTAGTATGTTTTCCTTAAAATATCTGTGCTTATTAGCAACTGTGCCACTTGGCAGGATGATCCACTGTTCTGCAGGTGCAATGGTCATGTGTTTGAAATAGGGTGCCATTGTACTTTTTGAATGTGATTAATATTGTTCCAAAAGCATATATCAATATAGCGCTATTTAGCATTGCTAAGCAATGTGGAGCACCACAATGCATCGTGCAAAAAGTCTTTAAAGAAAAGAAAAATGGGGAGACAGGACAGTGGTGAAAAGGGGTGCAAGCAAGGGGAAAAACATAATGATAGTCAGGTAGGGATGTGCAGGACTGATGTAGGAAGGAACCATAGCTATCCATTTCATCAACAGCAACAACTGTGCAGTTTCACAGATTTTTTAGTTGAATTTGGACTGTCACCCTCTGAGAGGGGTGACAGCAACATAACTGCATTGTCAATTTAAGTGTGTCCAGTGGACATGTGTGCAAAATGGACAGCTATGTATGGGATAATATTTCATTTTTTAGGACATGTGCCCATTATTTTAAAGGTGAGAGTGGAATGTTAGAGAAGAGATATAGGTACATGTGGGGGAGGTAAGTTGAGAAGGTGAGAAAGCTTTTGCAGACAGACAAAACAGCAGGCAGGGTTGGTGTGTGACACAAGAGGGGGGTGAACACCTTGGGTGAGAGGGTGTTTTGGAATCCCAGTTTCATGAGCATCCGCTTGGTAGCAATGTGACTCAAGTCCTCAGCCATGGGACTATCAGCACTGCTCCTTCACTGCCCTTGTGGTGGCAGTGGTGGAGGCTGGCATCCAGGGCCAGGCTGCCCCACCAGGATGGCAATCATGCTCTTCTTCTAGCACAGGTGTGCACCAACAGTTCAACGAAGCACCCTGAGCACCATACCTTGCAGGTCTGGATGAGTGACAAAATCACCCCTCCACCTCTGCTCCCAGAGAGGGGCCCAGCCCCAGCCTGTGGCAAAGAACTACTCAACAGTGCAGGTAGTGCAGGGCCAGCAGAGGGGAACACCACCAGGTTGTGGCCCAGACGTGCTGGGCCCTGGTGCTGCAGCAGGTGAGCCAAGCTAGATGGATTGCCTGGAACCTGCCTACCTTGTCACACTGAGTAAATTAAATATAAACGTAAGTTAAGATAAGTAATAACCAAACAAATGTTAGTATTAACATAATGGAATATAATATTGATTAAACAAAATACATATTAAGGTATATTATGAGCAACACAACAATAAATAACATAACAGTAAGTATGTTAAAAGCAAACCAGTATGAAATAACCCATAAGGCCAACATAACAATTAGTTTGACATAATATATCAATATTAAATCATAATAATATATAACATTAATAAATTAAAGAAGATAAGGGGTTTGGAAGAGAGGAAAAACATACCATTAGTGGCCTCATAGATGATATTATTACACAGACTAACAATTGACTAAAATTTCTGGTTGAAAAAGAAGTCAATCCTCTGTTACACATTGCCTCAGAGCTTAATGGTGAAAGAGGGAATACAGCTGAAATGCCATCTACTAATGTAATGAATTTTGAGCACAAGTTACAAGTTCTGGAAAGAAAAGTTAGTACATTCAAACACCTACAATGGCAACGTTTCAGCTTTGATGCCTATCTGGAGAAGGGTATAGCTCCGTGTGGTCTGAGGGTCTTTAAAATGCCATCCTATGGAAATACATACCCTGAATTGTTAAAGCAGTGGCAGTGTCTCAACTTAAAGTTCAGCCAAGATTATATGTCTCTAATGAACAACTTTTTTCTGGATATTGAAAATGAACTAAAAAGGGATATTATTATAATGGAAGATGAATTACTTTCTATGTCCTGTTTTAAGAATTTGCAATTATCCTATCAGTCTATGATAGACAGACTGAGCTCATTAGATGACAGGCTAGAAGTTGTGAAGAAGAGGAAGCTGTTACATGACATGGGCGATTACCAAGCTGGTAATATATTCTCTTGGCCGAAAAATGAAAAAAAATGATAACTCTAGAGATCCCATGGGCTCACATGTAAGGTCTAACTTCACCAGCAGAGGTCGTGCATCTACGCTGGAAAAGAACACAGCATCATTAGACACGCTAGATGATTTCCCTGCTTTGAGTGCTGGAATTTCAAAATTGGCGCCAAGTGAAGAGCTAACGTCGTCGTCATCATTGAGCAGCAGCGTAACTTGTGTTAAGCCTGCAGAAACGGATACCATGCCTCGTCCTGTCGATATGGGTGCTACTGGAAATAAAATAACGGAAATTTGTGCTGTTGCAGCTCCTTTGAGTAATAAAAATACTATGCAAGAGTTACAACAAAAAGGTTTGTCTACTTTTTTTAGCAAACCCTTTCAGTTACAGCAAGCTGAGCGGGTGCAGGAGCGGATGGCTACGTCTAGGTCCAGATCCAGAGGTAGAGCTAAACAGAGGGACTCCACCACTCCATTGGATGGCAAACGGAAAAATGAAAGTCCTTTAAAACAATTGAAGATAGCTCGAAGGTGATGGCAGGTACTATGAATCTTTCTGATTTCTCTTTGAGAAAAGAGCATTATATGCTTCTGGCAAAAGGACTATGATATATTCCAACCTATACAGAGGACATTGTGAGAGTGTTGACTGATTTAAAGTTGTTTGTAAGGTCCATAGCACTGAAGTTGATTTTTAAAAATGACAAATATGATGCTAATGTTTGTAAACGACGCAGTGTTTTTGTACCTAATTATGCTCCAGTACTTATAGCTTTTAATGATCTCTGTGAGGATGCAATCAGGAAGGCTTATGCAACTAATAATTACAAGAGAAATTATAATTTAACTTATGCAGAATATATTGCTTTGAATGAATTAAAGGAAAACTCACATATTGTGATAAAACAAGCGGACAAGGGGGGATCAACTGTTATTATGAATAGAGAACATTACATAGGTTCAGTGCTTTTATTGTTGGATGATGATACAGCGTTTAAGCGTGTTACACTTTTACAAGTGAAAAAATGCATTAGTTACGTTAATATGTGTGTGTATGACCTACAGTTAACAGGAGATATTTTGTTGGATTTATTTCACTTCTTTACAGTACCGTGCCCTGTAGTGCCACAGTTATATGGCATACCAAAACTGCACAAGTCACAGGTTAATCCCCCAATGAGACCTATCGTCTCTGGAAATGGGTGGATTACTGAACCCATATCACTCTACCTGCAAAGGCAACTACAACCATTACTAAAGTTTTGTCACACAGTGCTTAAAGATTCTAGTGATTTTTTAGTTAAGCTCAAGAATTGGCATATGAATATGAGTCTAGCTACAGATACCTGTGAACATATATATATGGTGGTAATGGACATTACATCGTTATTTACTGTAATCCCCAATGATTATGGACTGGATGCCATTAGAGAATTCTTGTTGAGATATTCAGGTTTTTTAGCCGGACATATAGAAAATATTTGCATGTTGTTAGACCTGGTTCTAAGAAACAATATATTCTTGTTTGATAACAAATTTTATTTACAGCAAACTGGTGTGGCAATGGGCACACCAGTAGCAAATACTTATGCCAATCTGGTTCTTTCCCAATGGGAGAGAATGTATATAAATGATGGTGAGAGGTTTTTGAATGAAAATTTGTTATTTTATCAAAGATTTGTGGATGATTGTTTCCTTCTTTGAAAAGGCACCCATAGTGAATTAGAGGATTATATTCTTTCTCTGAATAATTCAACTAGTTTTTTAAGGTTTAAGTATGAATGTTCGGTTAGCACCATTAATTTTCTAGATATTACATTAATTAACAGTGAAGGTGTTATCAACACCACAGTATTTAAGAAAGAAGTATCATCTGGAAGGTACCTATATGCATCAAGTATGCATGCTCCACATGTGTTTAAGGGCATTGTTAAGGCGCAATTGGCTCGCATCAGTAGACTCAATACTGATGATGATGCTTTTAAGAAACAACTTAATGAAGCATGTGTGGAATTTAAGAATAGTGGGTATTCATCGCATATGATACAAGAGATTAGTGAATATATTATATCTAACAGACATACCCTTTTCAAACCTACATTTCTACAGATATCTAATACACTGTGTGAAAGATTGAGTGAGCCGGTGGACAGGGTTTGTCTGAGATATATAACTTCTTACAGCACTATGACTGCCACGGTGAGAGATATAGTTAGAAAATACTGGAAGGTCCTTCTTACACAGGATGATATCAGGATGGTTGTGGGGATAGAGCGTGTTTTCTTATAGAAACATGAAGACAATAAAAAGTATGTTAGCGTATAAGGACTTTGGTAGTGTAAATTCTACATCTATTGGTGTATCAAGGAAGGGTACTTTCTCCTGTTATAATTGTAGTTGCTGTGTAGACATTTTACAACAGTGTGATCCATTAAGTCCTGTAAATACATTTGTTCACCCTGTTTCAAAAAGAGTGTATACCTTTAACTGTTTTGCCACTTGTGTAACAAGTAATATTGTTTATTTGGCAACATGTGACACCTGTCCCTCCTTTTATGTTGGAAAAACTACTAGAAAACTTAAAGACAGGATTATAGAACATAAATCCAACATAAGGAATGGGAGTGACACGAATGCTTTATCTAAGCATGTAAAAAGTTATGGTATATCTCACACTTTTAAGTTTAGGGTTATAGACACAGTGTGTCAAAAAGGGGGGGACTTATGTAATTTGTTAGACAATAGAGAATATGATTGGATTGTAAGACTAGCAGCAGATGTGGCACCAGGATTGAATGCAAGTGTTTCATTAAAGCCTGTTTTGACTAAAATACGGCACACAAGGTTAAAATAATAACATTTATTAGCAAGTATATACTTTGAATATGATGAATAAAATGATATTTTATTGAGTAAGCACATTTTTATGTAGTTTTATTAACAATATGTCTTTTTTATTTGTTTATTGTAAGTTTGTATTATTTCATGTCATATGACCTTGGCTGTGGGTCATGTGATGTCCTGGGCTTGTATTTAAACATGTGATTTTATTGTACCTTTTGTTAAGCATTGAAAAAGGGTTTTGGCCTGAAAGCTTTGTTTTTGATAAAGGTTTTTGCTCTCAACGTTTGTTTTTTTGGTCATTGTTCTATTTAACAGCAGTGTTGGTTATTACAAGTCTCATGCATTACTACCAAGGTATTCTGTAAATGGATTTGCCAATAAATTGCATTCCAAGTAAAGTCATTTATCTGATAATCAAGGACCAGACATCAAAATCAGTCAAGGACCAGTCATATGGGGCATTAGTCATTACATTCTGAAAAATTGTGACAGTTGAGAGGTATGTTCATGTACATTAAATATACTAGACAGCTGGTTATTTCTTTGTTGGCTGCCACAGGATTAGAACCTACAAGCTATGACTCCAGGGAAAATGTGCAGTCAGTTTAACAGTTGATTGCTGTTAGATTAGAAATTGCATGCAGTGCAGTGCATACAGGACTACTTCACACTTATTGGAAAGGATTATTTATCAAGGGCCAAACCTGCTTTACACTTTATTGATATTGTTCCTTAAAATATGGCACTTAAATACATAGATATCCACCCAGAACTTGACCTACCTACCCATATACCTTGTTCTTGGAGTGGATGGAATATATGGGATTATTTCACTAAAAATGACCATAACACAGGCTTGAACCTTACTGTGGCTGTTGCATTACATTTATCAGACATTTTTTTATGCAGGCTTTATTCATTTCTTTTTTAAAGTTGACAGGTGTCAGATCAGAACACACATGCAGTGAATACAGCCATACTGCACACTTATTTGAACAAATTACTTATCAAAGCACAATCCTGCTTTAAACTTTACTGAAAATGTACCTTAAAATGTGGTATTTATACACATGGATATCTGGCCAGAACTTCAGCTAACGTACCCATATACCTTGTTACTGGAGTGGGAGGAATATACAGAGTTATTTGACACAAAATGGTCATAACTGCTTGAGCCTTACTATGGGTATTGCACTACATTTATCAGACAGTTCTGTTTTTTTCTGCACTCTTCATTCATTTCCTTTTTACAGTTGACTGGACTCAGATTAGAACACACATGCAGTGACTTGAAGAACAGTGAACATGCATTTGTTTGAAAAAAGTACATATGATAGCAGTAACTGCAGTTTAAAATCTATTGATTACTGTTGCTTCAAGTCTGGCATATACAGAATGGATAGCTGTCAGATGTCTAAGAAATAACCCATATACCCTCGTCATTACTTGAGTGCATCCTAAGGCATATTTCACACAATGAGCAGAGCAGAACAGTGACTGTTAGTTTGAGTAGACCAGAACATCAGCTGATTTTTGGAAGCTATACTACACAGCAATGCATGTTTACTTGATTTAACTTGTTTTACCATTTCAGGTAGGCAGTGGCACATTACTAAATATATTACATTTCCCAGGTATATTATACCTGGCTGTTATGACTGCAAACTCTGTAAATACTTTATTTTGACAGTATGCTATACATTAGGTTAATACCTTGATGTCTCCCTACTTACCATACTCATGCCTCATCCTGAGTAGGCGCCCTGCATGGAACTGGACATTGCAAGCCCTCTCACCTACAGCTGTTGAAAGAGAAGCAAATGAATATGCATACCAGTTTTGCACAGATTCAGCATGTATATTTCTAAAGTACTGGCAAACATACCTACACATGTGAAGGGTATGCCCAACCCTAGTCTTTTGGACCAAGGTGTCTAAGGTTCCCTTCTTCTTTCACTTCAGGTTGTCATAGTGGTGAAGACACTGCTCCACAGAGTGGGGGATACCAGCAGCACTGGTAAGATTCCTAGCCAAATTATCTCAGGCCTCAGACTTACATTCTGAGCCCTGGTAATTGCCTTGCAGCAGCTAGAGTTCATAGCCTTTCACCAGGAGTCCAATAAACACTCTGGATTCCTGCACACCCCACCTCTGTGTCCGAAAGCATGCTCCCTCTCCAATACTATGAGACAAACTGAAAGCCAAGTGAGACTCCAGTGAATGGTGGGGAATTCCTGTCTGTTGGCCTTAATTAAGGCTGCATTCCCACCCTTACACATCATACTGTAGCTTGCAAAAAGTTGCTTAGCATCACGTAAACCAGTTTAGTGGAGTTGAACATCACTCAAACTTGCACAACCCATGTTTAAGCAAAGCTAAGCAATGCGCAAACATTGTAGGCTGTTGACCATGTTTAAGTGGTGCTTAGCATCACACAGCTCTTCTAAATGTAACAATTTTTTTATTTTGAACTAAACTGCCATTTCAGTCAGTCACACATTTTCACAGCAATGAATGCAAAAGGAATGACTTGTTAGGACTCAAACACAGGGCCTCCTACACTGTAGGTCATGACTCAACCTATCTAGCCACTTGGATAGTAGAAAAATTCAGTATATCTTCACATATACCGCAAAAGTGCCTGTTAGCATTGCTAAGCGCTGTGCCATGCCACACAAACACGCATTAAAAAGATTACTGTACAACTGACTACATCTGGTTTCTATTTTCAGATATATGGCAGGTGTCTGCTATGTATGTATAAGCACAGGTCTGCATTGATAAGCACCATGCTGTACTGCGCAAACAGGCAGATTAAAGAACAAAAAAAAAACATCAAACAACTATTTATACAATAGCACAGTACATTACAATGCTTATCATCCCATGCTTACCATCTGCTCAGGATTTTCCTGGACTAACCACAAGTACAGGACAACTGCTATAGTGTTGCTTGCATGGATTCTGTATCCATGTTACTGTGATCTCCCTCAGCAGCGCACCATGATTAATAGGCATGGAGTGCTGTCGAGGGGGAGCAGTGGCCGTGTACATGGGTACCTTCTTTGTAGGCGCTACACAGAGCCTACATGAATTTTATTGAAAACTGCATCATGTCTTTTTTGACACCTGTTCTCACGAGTATAAAAAGAAAATAACTAAGGATAACAAAATACACTGATAACTACAAACTGGATAACATAACTGACTCAACAAAAGATGTTGAAGTCCTCCAGTATGCTTTATGGAATGTACACACCTGATTTAACATCAGTAAATATGAAACATCACAAAAGGAACATAAACTGAGATTATGCATTACATGTTCAAACACTCCCACTTTGAATATCTTAAGAAAATGATAGACAATTTAAACTGCTACCAGTAAATATTTATCAAAGAGAGAAAAGCATATTTTGTAGCCCACCTCATTCTAAATTATATGACTGATATGGTTTTTTGCCATGGATTCCATCAATGACTTACCTGGTAACTTCTCCCCTGTTCGGAGGGATGAAGTCGACAAGATTCATTCAGAGCTAGTTATTCTCAAGGGTGAAATTACCCGTTTACTTGAAATGATGACACTGCCTACCAGTCAATCTAAAGTTAAGCCCAATCAGGTTGGGCAAGATGCGATTTCGTCACCACGTTCTACTTCCGGTAATGGGAGCCTGGATGATATACCTAACGGTCAGAGACCCGTGGCATGTACTAATTCATTTTCGGCGGAACCTGCCGTAAGACACGGAAGCAATGGAGGCTTTTTTAACTTTTCTGGTGGTTCTACCAACCAGTTGGATGATGTTTATCTGATTTCGGGAGCAAAACCTAAACGTGTACCACCTAAGAGAACATATTCCGTCATCGAAGGATTGCAAAACGGAACATTTAGGAATGACCAAGGTACTGTTAAAAAACCCTCATTTACCACCAGGGAAGGTTTTAATTGTAATTTTAAAAATAATATTGACAAATTTATGCAGACACCTTATGACTTTGGCCCTGGGGGTAAATTCAACGACAATGTTAATTTTAATAACAGAAATGAAGGGTTTAATCCTACCCTAAAGGAAAAGATTTTTATGTTTGGTAACAAGCTCAATAAAATCAAAAGCTTACAAGTGGACAATATGTATCTTTGTAAGAATTTAGAGTGTAATATTGTACCTATGGGGCTTCGATTTTTTAAACAACCCATTGGGGTTGATTTAACTGTTGAAAATATCAAAATATGTAATAATATGTTTGACAATTTTGGGAAGCAGTTCATGGAGTTTATTATATCATGTAATGATCACAAATTGAGTGTGTTGTTAAAAGAGGCAGAAAACATTAATGAATCCATTACTAGTGACCTATTGTTTCCTCAATGGGAAAAGCTTTTTGTTAAACAGTTCCAATATGCTGAAAACAATGGAAAAAAGACCTTTGAGAGAAAATGTAGGAAATTCTCTAGAGACCTAAAACAATATCAAAATGATACTGCTTACAAATGGAATACTAGGAAAAATGGGGGGAATTACAATGAAACTCCTGGGGTTGTGGACACTGAAGCTTGTAGTGACTTTGTTAATAGTGAAGGTTTTTTAGTACAAGAGGGGAGGATGTTCAACCAGTGGCAAGAAGCAGGAACAAGGCAGGGAACGAAAAAACACTGGTACAAATACAGGGAGTACTGAACAGTGACAATTCCCCTTGTCAATCCAACATTAATGTAGAAAGTGGTAGCGTAGTCAATGTTAAAGGAGATTTAAAAATATACAATTACACCTCTTTTCCAGTCAATGAAGAACACTTTTTGATTTTTGCAAAAGGTATGAAATATATTCCAAGCAAACCGTTTGACCTGGTTGATACGTTAGTGGAATTTAAATTATTTCTCAGGAAGTTAAATCTCGGTGTATTTTTCCAAGACTGCTCTTCTAACACAGTTGTTACCAATACACTTAAAAAAAGAAGCACTTTTACACCACCAATGCATATAACCTTGGCATCCTTTGAGAATGTTGTGAACAAGGAATTATATGCGTTGTACAATCAAAGGAGATGTAGTAAAGTATACAGCACCAACAATAGAGAAATGGAATACATTTTGAATACCCTATGTGAGTGTAACATTAGGATTATGTCAGCAGACAAAGGGGGTGGTATAGTGCTATATGACCAGAATGCCTATACAGCTAAAATCTTTGACATATTGAACAAGACGAGGATTTGTATAGATTTTTGAAAGTTGATTTCCCCGAACTAGCCACTATTTTCGGGATTCCGAAAGTCCACAAAGATGTGGTGGATCCCCCTTTCAGACCTATCATATCTGGGAGCCACAGCAAGACCTTTCCTTTTGGTAGGTTGATTGACTGTTGGCTCAAACATATTCCAGGTAGGACGAAACACATCATGAAGGATTCATGGGAATTCTTGGGAATTTTCAATCAGGACCTTTGGAGCACCAATATGATATTTGTTACAGTGGATATAAAAAATCTATTTTCATGTATCCCCAAGGTCGAAGGGTTACAAAGATTTGTTAGTAGTTTACGCAAACATAGTAGGTTCTGTTGGGATAAAATACAACTTCTCTTGGAATTCATGGAGATCGTACTCGAGAATAATTTTATTTTTTATGAAGGGGAGTACTATAGGCAAATTGCAGGTGTAGCTATGGGGGCAGCTTGTGCAAACCTTGTGCTCTTGGATTGGGAAGAGGAATTCATTTTCAACACAGATTGGATGGAATACATCTCATGTTATGTCCGATATTTGGATGATTTATTTTTTTATATGGAAGGGGGATGAGATTCAACTTAAAAATTTAATTGACTACATAAACAACACTACCACATATTTACAATTTGTACATCAATGTAACTGTATGGGGATCAATTATTTAGATGTGTATATTTACAATGATGGTACATCCTTTCAATCTCAGATATACAGAAAGGACACCTTCAGTAATGGCTATTTAGATTTTGGAAGTACACACCCATACTTCCAGAAGCATAGTATAATCAAAGGGCAGTGTATAAGAGTTGACAGGATGATATCTTTGGAAGAGACAATGAAACAGGAAATGGTGTACATTGGAAAACTGTTTAAAGAGAAGGGTTATCCCGATTTTTTGATCAAAGATGTGACCCAGTACGTGACACAGGAATGGGGTAAAAAGTACCCACCACTATTAGGGAAGGGATTCATCTCATCCAATTCAAACAACATCAGAGATGATGTTAGTGAAACAATTGGTAAAAACAATGGGGGTGTAGGGAAATATTCAAAATCCTGTATTTTGAAATATGGACAGCATGTTGGTAAGGTTAAAGATATAATCAACACCAATTGGAACATTCTCACCAGTGACAAGGGCATAAACAAATACATTAGTGATAGACCCATGTTTGTGTACAAAACAGGGTCCAACATAAAAAGGATTATCGAACAGAAATTCAGTAGGCAATGTTCAACAAGGTACAACATTAAAACAGGAACTAAGAAATGTGGGCATTGTTCCCAATGTATACACATATTTGAGGAAAAAAGCTACACATTAAAAAACATCAATAAGAACAAATTATGGTTTGCTGATGGCAATTGCCAATCTCGGCATTTAATATATTTAGCCGTGTGCAGTTCCTGTTCTTGTTTTTACGTCGGGAAGACTGACAGACAGCTTAGAAATAGAATATATGATCACATGTACTGCATCAAGAAAAAAGATGAGAATAATGCCTTGTACCGTCATTTAGTCAGCAGTTATACTTGTGACAGCTATAAATTTGCAATTTTGGAAACTGTGAAGTTCAATCCTAGGGGTGGTGATATTAAGAGTATTGTGGGAGAAAGGGAAATCAAATGGCAAATTAAGCTAAATGCAGCATGTTTCCCAGGGCTTAATGAAGTTATTCCCACAAAACCCCTCATCAAAAGGTGACCCTCACAGGTTATTTAACTTATTTTAACTTATCTTATTATATTTTTATTTTTTATATCACATTAGTACAAATTATTCATCATAATAATATTTTTACGTCAAGAGTATGCAAGTGTATACGCATATACACTTAGTAATTTACAAAATAAAATAGCTGACTTTTAAATACATTATTTTAATATATTTATATATATACATTATTATGTATTTAAATAAGAGAAGAAAATGGACTTATATTTTCAATGGGGAGATTTTTTATTCTAATAATTATATGTTTTTCTGTTTCTTATCTTATAAAGTTTATGTATATGATGTGACAGAAACATTGTTAACCTAGGTTTTTAAAAGGAAATAAGAATGTGTGGGCTAATTCTGTTTTAATCAATTATGTACTATGGCTTTAAGTGTAAGAGTGCAATTATCCATTAAGACAAGATTTTTGGCAGTTTTTTAAGTATTTAAACATTGTTTTCAACATTCATCTTTGTTCTGATGAAGTGTATGGACGTACATGAAAGCGCTTAACTTGTAATGTTAGTTTGTTTTGTGTCGCAATTAAAGCTGTTTTAAATAAGTACTTGGATCGTGGCTTATCTTTGGGGATTATCGTGCTGACTATTGCCTTGTTGTTGGACCCCTGGATATCGTTGGCGTAAATTATATGACTACTCACTCACTCAAGAACATCTTGTCACTTTATACCTCCCTGAACTGACCAATTATTCAACACAATGTTACATTTGCAGTCTTTGAACAGAACACCTAAAATAGCAATTCTTTAAAAAAAAAAAATATAGGCTTGTAAAACGTGACATTTTAAGAACTGGAATTGTTATTCTATGTTTTTTTTCCTTGCCAAATCATTTGTTCACAGGTGTATACTAGGCTAATGACCACTGGGGCCTTCGTAAGTCTAGCCGTGCAACCCAAATGTATCCTACAAGTTATTGTGTTATTTTAAGTGGTATGGTGTCTGTTAGGGCATGATTTAACAGTTCCCTTTCTCCACAGGACATACAGGTTTCAGGCCAGGTGAGAATTTCTAATTTCCCAGCCACTGGTCTAAGTTGCTATTAAATAGGGCTAGGGAAGAGCTGTGGTTCACATGGACAGAAAGCCTATTCCAGATAATTGAGATTCTCTGAGATACATGCCTGTCCCTCCAATATGTCCTAATTAAGCTGCAAAGTTTAAATCCTTAGATCCAGAAGTTCTGGTGCTGTTCATTTTGCAGATATGCAAAAAATCCATCAGAGTGGGATCCAAGGATGTCTTGTATGCCAGGCATAAATCTCCTCTCAGCAGTCTGTAGGAAACAGAGTACAGAGATGTGGCTCTGAGGCAATCTATATATTTCCCTCCTGTATTCAGGTTACTTTGAGATACCCTCTGCCTGACCTATAATGCAAAGTCTGAAAACATTCTGTTTGAAAGTCTATACCTAGGACATTCTTACTGATAGGGCATTATATTTACACACTGTATTCAAATTACTTTGAGATACCCTCTGCCTGACAACGTTCTGTTTGAAAGACTATACCTAGGACATTCTGCTGGGGAGGCAACATAAGATAGATGAATCATTTTTATTGATTTAATTAGTGATTATATTTTGTTTACTGGGGAAGTAGGCTAGGCTCATCCTGTAAGAAACATTTCATTTACTGCCTGGGAGATCACAATAATTCAGACGTACAGTGGAGTCTTTCAAAAAGAGATTGTGCAAGATTACAAGAAGAATGTTTCCTTAGTTACCATAAGACAATGTGTATACGTTACATTACATTAAATTAATAAATCAGTAACTAGACATGTTAGGTTAGTTTTATCAGTCTACATTAATAGCATTTACAGAGTCTTAACAGTTTGATTTGAAAGTGGGAGTGAAAGAAATTAAGTAGTTGAATGAAGTACAGTACAATCAGATGATCTTTAATTGCTCCCATAAGATAATAATAAGTTTTCAGAAGGCAGCTATTGCTTGGAAGTATTTGCAGAATTTGAATGTTTTGCAGAAAGGCAGTGTATAACTTTTTAACATATAGTGCTGACTCGGTGTAGCATGACTGGTTTATTTTTATAGCTGGAGCATTAATTAGCAAATAACTACAGGGAGTATTATTTTTCTGGACTAGTATAAGTTCCTTTGAGGTGAAGGGACTGTGCTGTGAGCATGCAGGAAAAGGGGAGAGGGCAGCTGTTTGTGATACATGTGTTAAATCTTTAGCTTTCAATTTGTGAAAAGAATGGCTTTTGGGAAGTAAGCTGTCTTGGAGTTTGGGATAAAAATTAATAATGCATATTCAAAGGCTGCTTCCGGGTTTGGAAGGCCTGTAGGACAGGAACATGATATAGGTGGAAGCAAAATTCATATATGTTGCCAGTTTTGGGGAAGTTCTAATGAAATGAAGTTGCAATTTTTTAAGACTAGCATGAGAAAGAAGAAGTCAGACATTTCTAGGACTCAAATCCAGTTGTCATAAAAGACAAAGAGGTACAATCAAGTTCATATGGTGGTGAGAGACAAATAAATCTGCAGATTTAACTTCAGATGATTTGTTGGACAGACAGATGGACAGACTAGGAGTTGTAGGATGCACTGTAGCTAAGAGTAAATAGTGCCATTGTCTGTGATAACCCTGACTTTGGTAATAAGGAATTTAGTGATTTACTGGCTTCCGTTATGTTACTTGTTTCTGGTTTCTGGTTTTAGCAATGCAATGTGAAGGCTTATTGTGCAATGACAGATCCACAGTAACATCTAATTTTTACATACTGGGAGGTGTTGACAGTTTCTACAATGTTGTTAAAGGAAAAGGAAAGGCTTGAGTTAAGGCATGTTTTCAATCTGACAAGGATTGCAAAGATCATATATGTTGCTTTCTAATTGTTAAGTGTCTAAAGTTTCTTCTAATGCAAGTGGATCGACTTCTTTGAGGCAGTCACCAAAGCCGTAGATGAGGGTAAGGTGGTTCACACAGCCTATCTTGACCTCGCCAAGGCTTTCGACACCATCCCCCATTCTGGAATTATAGCTAAACTCACTAAACTAGGTATAAATCCCTATGTCACAAGATGGGTTACCAACTGGCTCACTGACAGAACCCACACTGTAAAAGTTGCAAACTCCAAATCTGACCTCAAAGCAGTGACAAGTGGAGTACCACAAGGTTCCGTCTTGGGACCTCTCATGTTTAGTATCTACTTCTCTGAAGTACAGGCTAACACAAAAAGCCTCTGGCTAATGAAGTTCACATATGACAGCAAACTAGGAGCCATAGTCAAGTCCCCAAATGATGTGGACATCCTACAGAAGGGCCTCGCTGAGACAGATGCCTGGTGTCAGAGCCATGGCCTTAAGCTCAATGCCAAAAAGTGCAGTGATATCCCCTTTGGTAAAAACTCTGTACCTATGAACTACCACATAGGCAGCAATCTACTTAACACCAAATGTGTGATAAGAGACCTTGGTACCCAGGTGGACAGTAGTCTCTCCTTTGATAGTCACATTGCCACAGTAGTCAGGAAGTCCTTCTATGTGACACACCTCATCATAAAAGTGTTCTCATCCAGGAAAAAAGAGGTCATTGTTCCCCTCTACTCGACACTCATTAGACCCATTATAGAGTACAACGCCCCTTTTGGAATGTACCTCACAAGACATCTGCAGCAGCTGGAAAGGCCACAGAAGTACCTCACAAAGAGGATTACTGGCCTCAAACAAATGCCCTACACTGGCCGCCTCAAAAACTCCAGCTTTACTCTGTAGCATATCACCTACTCCGAGGTGATCTCTGCCTAACATATAAAGCTATGTCAAACCCAGAGCTGTTGGACATGCTACACCTAAAGAAATCCCAATCCCTCCAAGCTACATGCTCTAGGGACCTAAACCTTGTCACCAAAATAATCAGGACATGCTGGAGGGATAAATTCCTGTCACAGAGACTTCCCATACTCTGGAACAGGCTACCCATCTATGTCAAGCAAAGTTCTTCATTAGCACTCTTCAAGAAAAATCTTGATGAGTGGATGGGAAATAGGATATACACCTCAGGGATCACTTCTGTGTCTCTGCTCAACAGTGGCACAGGAAAATAACTTTCTTGGGTGGCGTAATCCAGGGAACCTTGTTGGCTAGGCTTACTTAGGCCCTTGGGCTGATAGCCTAGTACCTACCTATGAACCTATGAACCTATGGAATGTTTTGCTAAGTTTGGAGGTCGTGCAAATGTACAATGGGACTGGTCTGTACAGGTCAAGATGAACTACCCAGAATTGTTGGTATTGGGTATGATTGCTGCCATGAAGGATAAATACTAAGGTACAAGGGAGAAGCCTCGGTTGACACTTCATGATATGACAAAAACTGATATTTCTTCTCTGCTGTGTAAATCCTTGTCATAACATTTAACACACTTCAGTGTTAACTGTACTATATCCAAAAACAGCATTCGCAGCAACAAGTAACAAAAACCAAACAGGAACAGCTTACGCCACTGGCTATGAGAATCTTGAGAAACCTTTAGCTCCTTCTTTAAATATAAGTCCAAGGTACCATCCAACATACGAATGCAGCAGCCCTCTGATAATATAATGCCACACTTTATTCGGACACAAAACATACACTAACAATGGTTAAGCGCTTTCACCTGTACACAACACAGGCTTCATCAGAACTGTCTTACATTTTGATTTAGCTCAATTTAAATTACTTTTTTGGTGCCAAACAGAGCTCACAGATTTAAAGATTTAAAGACACAATGTGACCAAAATAATTTGTCTTACGTTACTAAATTTCATAAAAGCAGATCAATTCATACGATAAATCTAAAATAAATCTAAAATAAAATAATACAACTTATAATACAACCTATATACCTGTTTCGCTCAAATGCAAATCTTAATACTAACTAAATCAATAATGTAAATATTAAATATGTTAATACATATTAAAAAATCTATATAAAACAATATAATGCCCTGTATGTGGGTAAATGATTATATAATTATTGTACAATATACTAATAAATACTAATACATATAAATATTAATACATAAAACTCGTGACATCGTTTAAAATATATAAAATATGCTTACAATATATTTAAAATATTTAAAATATGTTAAATGTGAGATGACTTACAAAGTAGAGGTTTGATTGAAAGAAATATTGAAATATTATCATTCAGACCGGGAGTAGAAGAGGCATCCGTGAATAATTGCCACCACATTTCACGGTAAGATAAGTGCCAATGCTGGTATTGGGTATGATTGCTGCCATGAAGGATAAATACTAAGGTACAAGGGAGAAGCCTCGGTTGACACTTCATGATATGACAAAAACTGATATTTCTTCTCTGCTGTGTAAATCCTTGTCATAACATTTAACACTCTTCAGTATTAACTGTACTATGAAACTCCAAGTTGCACAGTTTGCTGTGCGTTGTTTCTTACCATAGTCTATCAGTGTTAACTGCTCTATGAATATAGACTATGCAGTATAACTGTACTATCAACATTCAGAATATGCAGAGTAACTGCACTATAAATATTTAGGGTTACTATTACAACTGCACCATAAGCATGCAGGGTATGTAGTAGAACTGTACCTTAAACATGTAGGGTATGTACGTATATACATACATACATACAAATATTTCAAGCATGCCCTTCTAGCTAGCAATATACCAAAACATTTGTTCCCATAATAAGTGTCCAGGCTGTTCTTAGAGATATCTAAACTAGTACTTGTGTTAATGTAATTTGGTAGCCTGTTCCATGCATTGGCTACTCTGTCAGAGAACCAATTAGTGCACTTCTCATTCCTATAGAAGCTTCTACATAGGTTGTCTGATGATTCTCTAGTACTTTTTGATAACCCCAAACATTCCCAGAGGAAGTTGTCTCTAAATGTCCTATATACCTGAATAAGATCTCCTCTTAGACATCTATAAGAGACACTGTACAAGTTCAGATATTGTAGTCTTTCATAATATAGTCTTTCATAATAACTTAAATTTTCACATCCATAGAGGTCCTTGGTATATTTCCGCTGTACCCTTTCCAGTTTACTCATGCTTGTTTTCTTTGGGTCTAATGTAACTAATAAACAATGACTTCATCATTTTTGATTTCCTAGACACAATAATTCTTTTTATACAACGTATAGTTCTGTAACTGTCATTAACCAATTAGCTGATACGATTAGAAAAACTCATAGCTGAATCTACCTATATACCCAGGCCCTTAAATGAGTCTACACTTTCGATCTCTCTGTTCTGTACTAAATATTTACATTTCAATTTATATCTCCCAAATCTCATATGCTTAGTTTTTTATTGTATTTATCAGCATATTATTCTCCTGTGCTCAAATGGTCAATTTAGTCAAGTTATTCTGCAGACATGCATTATCAGTAACACATGTAATCAGTTTACCCAATTTTAGGTCATCTGCATATAGACGGTAGAACATTTGAGTTGAAAAAGTTAGGTCTGAAAGATACAATCTAAACAAGTAAGGGCCTAGGACAGAGCCCTGTGGGACACCCTGACTGTAACCAAGGATTTCACCTGACCAGTTGATGGATGATATTTGCCATGTCCTATTTGTAAGCCATGCAGCTATCCATCTTATCAAGAGTACCTGAATACCTAGTTGTACTAATTTATTGATAAGTATTTTGTGTATGCCCTGTCAAATCCTGAAGTTAAATCTATATAAATTACATCACAACACAAATTTTCATTCATTGCTGTTGTTATATTGTTATAGAACATCATGTTACAGGTGGTAATAGATCTATTTTCAACATATGCATGCTGATATATGGTTTCAACTCCTCACCTATCCATTTCTGACAATAACTTACCCAGTATTACTTTCTCCATTATTTTTCCAGAATATGAAAGTAGACTTAAGGGTCTATATGACTCTGGGTTTGTCGTCCTCCCCTTTCTCTTAAAGACAGGTTTAATAAACGCATGTCTCCAATCTTGAGGAATCTCCCCATATTTATATGCCCTAGTGAATAATAACTATAATGGTACCATAAGTTCTTGCTGAAGAATTCTCGGGTCTTTGTTATTAATTCCATCTCCTCCCTGTGCTTTGTATGAATCCAGTTGTGCAGTCCTTTTTCAATCTAATCCAATTTAATTCCAGAATCTGGGGTTACCTGGAAGTCACTAGGACAACTTATCACCCCTTTTGTGAAGCCAAACTGATTTGCATAAGATTTTGCAAATATATCTATAATGTGCTGTGTCTGAGAATACATTTTAGAATCCATATACTGTTTATCAATGTGTGTATCTTTACTCCTTCCACATCTTATCTATCTATAAAAAGGTTTCCTATTATACTCAATATCTTTATATAAATTTTCTTCAATTTTTCTTGATCTTCTCTTACACTATGCTTGATCTGATTGTCCAGCTTGTTTATTTCAGTTTTCAAAGTTGCATTTTGACCTCTCTTCCATTTCTTATATTTTTTGTCTCTCACCTTAATCAGGTACCTTGTTTTTATGGAAACATATCCCCCAATGTTGTATGCCTAGATCCTGATGTTAAACATTTTTTTTTATTTTTTTGCACTCAAACAAATTTTCTTTTAACACTTTTCACATTCCATCTGCAGTTTTTCCACTGAACACCTCACTCCACTTAGTTTTACATAGTGACTGTTTGCGTCCATAAAATCTGTAATTAACCTTCTGTGCATTGGTTTAGATTTCAGTTTGGTAGAATTATCTAGCAACAAATTAACCTTTATAACCCTATGATCAATGCACATCAACGGTGGTAAAACTTGACTTGAAGTAACAGCAATTTCTTTAGGAACACAATGTCTAGTATGTTCTGTCCCCTGATAGTTTTATTTTACAATCTGAAGCAATTGTTGTTACTGAATATATGTGGTGAATAATTTCCTTACTACCATTGTTGAATCAATATTATTCCAATCTGTTTCTGGTAAATTTAAGTCCTCAGCTAATATTATTCTTCCCTCCTGTGTTTCGTGCATGAAATGTATGAATTCCTCTAGGTCATCTGCACTTGACTTTGGTGGTCTATACATTCCAACAATTGTTATATGTTCCAGGGTTGTCTTTATTGTCACAGTTACACAGTCTATAGTGTTGGTATTATCACTGAACATGTAATAATCACAGGTTTCATAACTATCTTTAATCCCTGTCATAATACCTCCAACTGATTTTTTTGTTAGAATGTCTCTTACAGTAAAAACATTTATACCCTGACGGAACTGGTTTCCAGTCATTGTCTTTAACTGTGTTACACAAACAATAACAAAATTAATCTTGTGGGAGCGTAGCAAATTTTCCAATAAAAAAAACTTTATTATTAATGCTACTAGCATTAACAACCATCAGAGATGCATCAAATGTTGCTGTCTGTAAACTGTTAAATTTTAGACGTGACAAAAATCCTGTGTAGTGTTTGTCAAATATTGCAAAATATCTACTGCAAAAATTCTCTACCCTGATCTTGATAAATGCACGCCATCCTGTTTGCACACTTGTGCTCAAAACTAGGCTTGGATGCTCTACACTTTTCCATTTTTTAAAACAGGACATTTTCTCCATTTAGGTATTTATCCAAAAAATCTTTTTATTCACAGTGACCTGACTATCCCCTCTATAGGTGATTTGTGAAAAATATGGCCTAACACCAGTACAAGCTATACTATCTATGACGGTTATCAGGTTCCCTACTAACAGTCAGAGAATCCTTGTGGATGACAAAATTTGTACTAACATGAATAAAAATAGATCCATACTTCCTTACATTAAGGCATTCCAAGGCTTGTCTCACATCTTCTATTTTTCCTTCTGGCAAGCATAACACAATTTGATGTTCATTATCTTGTCTGCAAATATAAGTATCAGTTCCTCTAATAACTGAATCTCCAGTTACAAGAATATCTTCGCTGGCCATCTCTGAAGAATTTTCAGCTTCTGTTATAGTAACATCTGCTCTATCAAGTTGTTACAAAGGATAGATCTTCATCACCATTAGTCTTATTAATCCCACTGTTTTCATTGCGTATTAAATTCGCATCCAGCTGGCATTGTAAATCCACAGTTTGAGCCATGTAGTCAACATCTCTTTCTCTTCTTTCTTCTTACAGTAATGTTCTTCAATCGTTCCACAGTCATAGGTTCATAGGTTCATAGGTGTTTACTAGGTTAATGACCACAAGGGCCTTTTTAAGCCTAGCCATGCATCCCAAATCTCTGGCAAGTTCTGATACCCTTGATAAGTGTAAGCATGGGCCTGGGAGATGAACCATTTACAAGTTACCTGTGTCCATTAGAGACATAGGTGCCAAACCAGGGATGAATTTCTGGTTTCCCATCCAGGTGTCCAAGTTGCACTTGAATTGGGTTAGGGAGGGCCTCTGCTTCACATGGAATGGGAGTCTGTTCCATAGATGGGGTAGTCTCTGAGATACATACCTATCTCTCCAGCAGGTCTTATTTATATCACAGGCAGAATGGGTAATTCTGGTGCTGTTTGTTTTGTGGATATGCAGGAGGTCCATCAGAATGGGGTCTGACAATGCCCTGTATACCAGGCAAAGATCTCCCTTCAAAAGCCTGTAGGAGACAAAATAATAGGGCCTTGAGGCAGTCTGCATAGGACATTTTACTTATGCCCCATATTATTTTAGTGAGAAACCTCTATGGATGTTCCACTTGTTGGATATGCCTGGTTAAGTACATACCAAAGAGGGCATTGTACTCAATGATAGGTCTGATTTATGCCAAATACAGTGGAACAATGAATTCCTTGGACTTAGATGCAATACCTTTGTTTATAAGTTGTGCAACATAGAATGATTTCCTCACCACTGTAGACACATGATGGTCAAAGGCTAGATTACTATCTATGTATGTCCCTAAGTCCCTGATTACTGGGTAAACCCTAAGGGGTGTGTTGTCAATATGATAGTTACCAGGGATAGATGACTTCCCAAAGGATACTATTATGTATTTCTTGGCATTTAGTTTTAGTCCATAGCTCTGACACCAGTTGTTTGTCTGTGTCAGCCCCTCCTGGAGAACATTTGTGTCAATGTAAGATTCAATGACAGCTCCTAATTTGCAATCATCTGGAAATTTAGTCAGCCAGAGACAACTGACATTGGCCTTGACTTCTGAGAAGTAAATGCCAAAAAGGAGTGGTCCAAGAACTGATCCCTGAGGGACTCCATTTGTGACTGGCCTCTTTGTAGAGGTGGATTTCCCAATTCTAACTTCCTGAGTCCTGTCTGTGAGTTAGTTGGCTATCCACTGGGTGACATACAGGTTTGTACCTAACCTCTTGAGTTTGTCAACAATGCTTGAGTGGGGTATTATGTAAAATGCCTTGGCCAGAGGAAGGTAGGCAGTGTGAATGATTTTGCTCTCATTCATTGCTTTGGTGACATTCTCAAAGAAGTCCACTATGTTGAGTAGGCATGATCTGCCCTTGACGAAACCAAACTGGGTTGGGTCTAGTGTGTGGAGGTTTACTATATCTCTATTGATCATCTCCATGATAATTCTTTCCATGGCTTTACATATAAGACTAGTGAGACTTATGGGTCTGTAGTTTCCAGGGTATGTAGATAGCCCACCTTTGTGCAGAAGGATGACTGTGACCTTTCTTCATTCATTAAGCATGATGCCTGTTTGGAGGCTACAGTTAAAAAGTAATTCCAACGGCCCTGAAAGGTCATGTTTCATGTTATTTAGGAGCCATCCTGGGATATTGTCTGGGCCCATTGATGCAGTGTTCTTGGTCTTAGAGAGAATATTAAGAACCTGTTCTCTAGTGATAGTAGGGGGAGTTATATTTGATGATATTTCCTGAGGGAAGATTGAGGGGGAGAGAGGGGTAAGGTTGGAGCTGAATTTATCAACCAGGAGGTTTGCTATATCTTCTGTCTCAGTAAAGGTGGCTCCATTTACAATGAGCTCTGCACACAACTGTGTATTGCCTTTGAGGTTGCGGACATAGCTAAAGAGTGCTTTGTGGTTGTCTTTGGCCTGGGAGGCCAAACTTACCTCAAATTTGGCTTTAGTAGACTTTTGAGTTCAGTTTTGATTTTGTCCTTTTCACCTGCCTCTTCCTTCTTTTTTCTACCTTCTCATTTGGAAAAATGATGCATTTTTCTGTAGACTGAAGCTTTTCTGATAGAAAAATATTATCGTCCCCTGTCTAACTGGACCATGAACATGCAGAGTATATGGTGTAATACACCATTAGTATTCAGCATATGTAATGCAACTATAAATATCATCAATATTCAGGGTACGTAGTGTAAGTGCATCATGATCATCCAGGGTATGTAGTCCAACTGCAGAATCACCATGCCTGTAATGTAGTCTAACTGCACCATCAATATACCGGGTATGTAGTCAAACCACAGCATCAGTATTCAGGGTATGTAATCTAACTGCATCATCAATATTCAGGGTATGTAGTCTAACCACACCATGAATATACAAGGTATGGTGTATAACTGCCCCATCAATATACCAGGTATATAGTCAAACCACACCATCAGTATTCAGGGCATGTAGTCTAACTGCACCATCAGTACACCATGTATATAGTCAAACCACACCATCAATATTCAGGGTATGTAATCTAACTGCACCATCAATATTCAGGGTATGTAGTCTAACTGCACCATCAATATACTGGATATATAGTCAAACCACACCATCAATATTCAGGGTATGTAGTCTAACAGCAATACCAATATTCAGGTTATGTAGCATAAATGTACCATAAACATGCAGGATATGTAGTAAAACTGCACTATGAACATACAAGCTATGTATTGTAACTGCACCATGAACATGCAGGGTATGTAGTATAGTACAACTATACTATAAACATGCAGGGTATGTAACATAACTGCACCATGAATCTACAAGGTATGTAGTGTTACTGCACAATGATGTGCAGGTCATGTATTATAACACCACCATGAACATGCATGCTAATAGTGTAACTACACCATGAATTTGCAGGGTATGTAGTGTAACTGCATCATGATATGCAGTGAGACTGTGTAGTGTAAATGCATCATGAATATATGGGTATCTAGGTAAACTTCACTATGAATATGCAGATTATGCATCATGATATGCAAGGTAGGTAATGTAACTGTAACAGAATATGAGGGGTATGCAGTCTAACTACACCATGATATGAAGAGTATGTGGTGTAAATGCAACATAATCATGCAGGGTGTGTAGTTAAACTGCACTATGAATATGCAGAGTATGCATCATGTTATGCATGGTAGGTAATGTAACTGTAACAGAATATTAGGGGTATGTAGTCTAACTACACCATGATATGAAGAGTATGTGGTGTAAATGCACCATGAACATGCAAGGTGTGTAGGTAAGCTGCACTATGAATATGCAGAGTATGCATCATGATATGCATGGTAGGTAATGTAACTGTAACAGAATATGAGGGGTATGTAGTCTAACTACACCATGATATGAAGAGGTTGTGGTGTAAATACACCATGAACATGCAGGTTTTGTAGCATAACTGTACCATAAATTGCAGGTTATGTAATATGACTGTACCACAGCATGGAGGGTATACAGTATAACTGCACTATGAACCATGTACACCACCAGATATTTCTATTCCCATCTTGCAACAAGGGTACCACACTTAATTTCATTCAGTTTTCTGAAACGTTTGTATTAGCTAGTGATCTGGTCAAAATCTATATTACAAAATCTGTCAACACAATGGCCAGTTTTCTGCAAGTCTTTTGGGAAATCCATCTGGTCCTTGTGCTTCAACTTCTGCTATTAAGGTCAATTCTCTATGAACCTCCTCCCTGTCTATGCTGGTGTCTATTCACCATTCTCCCCATTTTGCCTTGCCCACCTCCCATTGTGACATACTTCCTAATACTTCTATTTGGGATAACTGAACCAATGTAGTTATTCAGTACCTCTGCTTTTTCATTCTTCATTGATTTCTCTCAATTTGCCTTAATCTAGCCAGTTCTGTCCCTGTCTTCCTTTTCATTGCTGTGTGCTTTAGACTTGTCAGTGGTACAACAGGTGCCTTTAATGCAGAAAGCTGTGGGTTCTATTCCCACACTAGGTAGACTGACTGCTGACACTGCACTGTAACATAAGGGATTCTGCAGTCCTGAGTGTGTTCTTCTTTATATGACATCTTAAACTGAGGCCCCACCTGCTTGAGTTAATGTTAACTCAGGTGGATGTAAAAGATCCCATGACACCTATCAGAAAGGGTAGGGAAAGTTTCCCACTGCCCTGGCTAAATTCCCTTAGTAGTATAAATACCACCTCAGCTCTCTTCTAAAAAGATGCTGCTAGCCTTGTAGGACTAACCTGGTCAACAAAGGATAAATAAAATAAATATCTTCCCTTTTTGATCCCACCAGCTAACTCATTTTCATCGTTTGCCTTTGTTATACTATTCCCCATCCATTTCCCCTCCCTTCCCATTTATGTCTTATAGGCTCTATCTTTTGACCTAATTCCTAGCCTCTCATTTCTGTCATCACTTTGGACCTCTTCTTTATTCTTTTTGCCTCATCCTAGCACCTTTATTCGGGATTTCCTAACCCAGTCCCCCATCTTGTTCTCTCCATGAGTTTGCTCCCAGTTTCATAATTCATCAGTAGCCATTTTCCCCCAGCATGCCATAATCCAATCTTGTAAACCCCCACATAGCCATCTCTGTTTTTATATTCTGTTTTAAATCGCACAGTAGCCTAGCCACTGCTGGCTATTGGTGCCTTAAGATGTATATCTGTAAAGCCTTCTACACTAAGACCACATCCAGAATTCTAACCTTTACGGTTCAGTCCTGCACCAGATGATTGCACCCCTCATGTTCCAATATCTCAGACAGCTCCTGATCTTTCTCCACTAGAGTTCAGAACTCCCAGTCTGCCCCAGACAGATTTAGCTCTCCATGAGCTTTACCCTTTTCCCCCTACCCCAGTCACTCACACTCTCCTTCAAATTATCATCCTTTTTTCTTGGCTTTGCAAGCCAATACACTGTATCGGTCTGTTAACTCTATCTGCTAGTGCACCTAGCTGTGCTTCTGATCCTGGTTGGAGTCTTACCCATGTCTGTTTTGTTCTTCCTCCTCTTTGACCTCACATGTAATACCATTCTTTATGTAGATCCAACATCTTCTGCATTCCATCATTTCTCTGTCATTACAGAACATCTTGTACAGGGTCACCTCCAAGTCTCAGCCTTTCTTTTCACTGACTCATGGTTTTGTAATCCCAGTAGTGTCCACTTTCCCATCCCACATCATGGCTATTAGCTTTGCTATCTTCTTACCCAGACTGCTTGCATTACAAAATAAGAGTACCCAGCCATGGACTGAGGCAGCCATATTTTTCCACTGCTATATTTTGCATCTCTTTTTGCTTTCTATCTACTGTCTAACCATCTATTCCCCCACCCATCCCTTCTACGTCTGTCACTCTTTTGCTCCCTTTCCTACTAGTTTACAGATTTTTAGAATGTAATAGGTTTCTGCTAATAGTACATGTTGTCTATTTATGTCTCAGGTAAGGTCCTTTTTATACAAAGCATGTAAGTATAACAAGACTAGATACTGCAATACTTTTTCTGTTCATAGCATGACCTATGATTTTATCCTTCATTTAAATCATGCACAAGCAATATTATCATACTGTAACAATTGCATTGCTTGCTGCATTTAAATCTATTTTTCATTTTTCAACATGGGCATTTATACAGGAGGAAACAGAACAGGATTTTTTTCTTTTTGTCAGCTCTAGGTTGAATATTTGTTTTCTAGGGCTATTTTAAATCTTGTATTCCTTTTAGAATATTCATAGGCAGTGCTGTTTATTTAAACTGGTGGAGTACAAACAGCTGCTGTGTTCATGTGCAGCTTTCTTGTCAAACATAAAGGAACTATTAAATGGAAAAAATGCACTTATCCGAGAACAGACTAAACCTTGACTGGCACCTCTTTTATCTTCTTTTAGCACTTTTTTTAGTACAGCTTGGCAGATGCATGCATATTTTACTGCATTAGTTTCTTTCATCTGTTTCACTGCACACCCATGATCTAGGAACTTCAAAGCTGAAAGCTACACTTTAAACCAGGAATTGTGATTTTTCTGTTATCATATGGTAACACGTTTAAAGGTGAACATCAAAATCATTTACTTGTACAGTGTAAAGCTGCAAGACTTTTAGCAAAGAGAAAATTAGGTTTCTTATCATGTAGCACCACTAATTGTTGGCAACCCACTCTCACAATGTATTGCAAACCCATTTGCTAGGAGACAAATGTGCGGTGACGCCCAGCCCTCTACCAGCTGTGTTTAGTGTGTCTGTATCTTGGTTACTTAAATACTGAGGTTTATTGCAGACCATGTTGTGGTCTTGCCATACTGGCTCTCAACCACATCAGCTGTTTCTGCAGCATAGTATTCTCCTAAAAGTCTGTGTCATCATAGACAATCTGTGTCTGTACAGATACTCCAGGGTATATGTTCTGTATTCGCTCTTTGTTGTTTATCTGGATGCTGACATTATTTCTAAGGATGCTATCTGTAGGTAAAAGCTTAGCACACAAATTTCTCCTTTGAAGTCCAATAATATAAACCATGATTGTGAATGTATGAGGGAAGACATCTGTGCACAAAATGATTCCCCCCATTTAGTGGAGAGAAACATTTGGGTGTTTCTAATACAGACAGCAGTATTTTGGTCTGTCTTGATTGTAGTTTTATGAACTGTTGATGTACTACTAAGTTAGGGTAGCATTATATTGTCAGTTAATCAAACTGTTTTCAACCGTATATGCCAGGCTCATAGAACAAGACCATGCAGTTCTTGCAATATGCTTAACTCATACTATATACCGCATTTTGTACATGTTTATTATTTTCCTGTAATTGAAGAAGTGAATTTGAGGCCTGTTTAACTGCTTTTCATACCACATAAGTGGGAGTTTAACAACTCTTTATCCTTTGCATTGGATCTTCCCAAGCGTACATCAAATGAATAGGATGCCAGCTTCTACTGGAAGCTCGCTGAACTGCCATGCTTTGTAAGACATAAAATTCATGGGGATTAATTGCACTTAATTATTATCTTCATATCTCTACTGGTATGATGGAAAACTCACTCAGGCATGTTGACTAAACTGTTTCTCAATAAAACCAAACAACAAGAGGCTAGCAGGGCAACCATGAAAGAGTCATTTTCCTTGCTGGTACTGGTCTATTCATGTGCTGTGTTATCACTCATTTGTTTGACTTTCACAATATTAATTGTAAGCACTTGACCCATTCAGTCTAGTCCAGTCATTTTCATCCATTCAATTCAGGTGCTTTGAGTGCACTGGTTGTCTACTGCTATACAGAGAGTACCACATTTTGGATAAAAATTCTATTCATAACATGTTCACGTCAAACAGTCTACACATGGCTGAGCTCACTGTTTGTTAATCCATGCCTTGTTTGCATGTGGCTGTTTTTTATTTATTTTTCTTTTTGAAAACCCCTCAGTGTGATCACCTCGGACTGTCATGATGTTGTTTGAAGGCACTATAGTTTAGCTTTTCCCTGACTATTTAGGAATACTGCATCATTTATGTTGTCCTGACAAGATACTATTTATTTAATTTGATCAGTCAAGATCATAGTACACTTGGCACTGTTAGTTTTGAACTTATCTGACTTGGTTCAAAGTTAAGTTACTACCCTAACAATTGTCAGGTTTTACCATTCTTGTGGAAGGGCACTAGACCAGGACACTCTGACATGCTGACAAACTTGTTTGGTTATTTCTACAGCAGTGACATATTAACTTTAAAGTAACTGAGTCATATGCATTATTCCTACCTAGTTTATGCTGGCCCACTTTGAAAGTACCACTGTGACTTATCCTAAAAACATTTTTACTAGCCTTGGTACTGATGTCCTGCATTCATTTATGTTTGTCTTATTCAGTTCTTATTAGCAGAAAATGATGCTTAAACTGTGAAATGAAACTGACTCATCGATTACCTAACTTAATTGCTCAGTCACTGATGTTACTTAACTATTTACCATTATTTATGTGTCATGAAACACCATTTAAAAACATATCATCCTTGGCATCTCATCTATGCTGTCAGTGTACATACTCTGATAAGCTGTTTAAAAATATATTTATTGTACCCTGGTTGATCTATCATGAGGTGAGGCAGTTAATGATGTTGCTATGAATTAATTAATAAATGAGTTAAATCACTTCCTTTTCTTACTCTTTTCATAATGAATGAATGTACTTGACCTGTATTATTCTTTATCTTTATCTTTTTAAAACTTATGTTTCTTTACAGAGAACCCTGTTTAATTAGTACTATTTGTAGTGCATGGTCCTGAATAGCCTACATAATTACAACATATACAACCTATGTACTCCAGAAGGAGCATGTTGGTCTTTCGGTTTTTCCCGGTTAGGGGTCGCCACAGCAGAACTCCGGTCCGCTAATGATTGGCAGTAGATTTTCACAAACACCGAGTTGCCAGCTCGACTTTCAACCTTTAATGAAGGCACGCCCATTTATGCATGTCTTTTGAACATCCACCCAACCGCAGGGAGGACATGGAGACTCCACACAGAAGGCACTCCCTGCACTCCAGCCGAGAATCGAACGGGAGAACCTCTTGCTGTGAGGTAACAACGCTACAACTGCACCACCGCGGATGCCATACTCCAGAAGGAGCATAAGGACATTATTTCCTGGAGAATGCCAATCACTGGAAAGCCTAATAACTGCTTCATATGTACCAGCTTTGAATTTGTGCTTATATTTTGCTCCTGGTGAGAAAAGGATCAGATTCTATTGATTCCTGACTGCTTCTGACTGTGCAGCAAGTGCCTGTGTTTGACCTTCTTGATTGGTCTGGCAGCTATCAAAGAATCTATCAGGGAAAGACTACAACAAGCCTACAGACCCTTGCATCATCTGGGTCAAGACCGTTGATCATCAAAGAGCCTGTGGCCTGCTTCACATCTTGGGATTGGTGCTACTGTTTTGCTTCTGGTGAGAGAAGAAGCAAAGAAGCATTGTATCTCAGCAGAGTGAAGCTGTGGTGAGACCAGCAGTAGTAGTATCCAGGCAGTAGCCATTCAGGCAAATCCCCTCTTTCATCATTCTTGACAAACCTAATTATTTTCAACAAGTACTGCTTGATTTGCTGCTCTCTGACCTAACTTCAGAATATCTCCCTAAACACATCATCCATAAATCATCAGGGTCTAATTATTAGTTTCCCCTCAAGTGTTTGGCAGTGCCCTGTACAGACACAGACACCTTGAGTTGGCATGTTTCCTGTACAAGCACCTTTGAAATTTATCCAGTACCTAGTTGCGCACAGGACAACGTGTTTGCAGTCACAAGTAATGTCCCCAGAGTTGCAAACCAGATAATCCTGATCTTACTTAATATAGTCACTCCAGCCATCTAATCAATAAAAAAGGTCTGTCGCCATGGATTTGAACTTTCCCACAGTCTCTGTTACCAGTTAGGTGGATATGGGCATTGTAGAAATTGCCTCATGTTTACTGACAACCAATTAATTCTCATACAAACTGATATGGTATGTGAAAGATATTTATACACAATGTCACTGGAGGCAAAGCTCTCACATTAAAGTACTCCTAATGTCAATCAGGTTGTCAGTAGTACACACACTGCACCCATCACACACAATTCAAAGCAGAGACATAAACCCACATGTGCTAAAGCATGTAAATGTAAGCTTCTTAAACCGCACAGACTTCCTAGATGAAGTACACATAACAAATACCCTCATCAACCCCGAATGCACTCTTCCAAAACAGCACTCACATCAACAAATGCAGCCACATCTAATGGAGCTTCTACTTCTCAGCCCATAAGGCAAGCCACCACACAGTCCAACATTCTGGTAATTGGAGACTCCATCATGAGACACACGGGTGTCCCTTTCTTCAGACTAAGGAGAAAGTCACAGTCAGTTGCTTATCAGGGGCCGGGAACCACCACATTATGCACACACTCATGTCATTGGATCACAAGTACCAGTATGATTCAGTCATAGTCCATATGGGTATATATGACCTGACACAGACCTCCCTCATGGAGCACTAGGATTATGTGTCACAAGCTGATATCAGCCTAGCATTGAGCAGCATTTTACCTTTTCCAAGGATGATGCCACAATGTGAACAGAAGATGACTGACTTTAATAACTGGCTTATATTCTGGTGTCATTCTAAGGGGGGTGCAATATTTGTCAGCATGGAAGCAGATGGTCAACAGACCGCACTACTTTGCTAGGGATGGTCCAAACCTCTACCCTCTAGGCTTTTGAATATTAGCTAAACATTGTCCTTCCCCATAGTGTCTTTTTTTAGGCAATGCCAAATGGAAAGTATTTCCAACATAAATCAAAACCAAGAAAATCTAAAGGTATCACTGCTCAATGCTAGGAGTCTAAAGAAAAACTCCACTCCTACAAGCTCTCTTCATCCTAGTGAATGCTGACACATGTGCAGTCAATGAGACATGGTTTAGAGCCACAGAGAGCACACCAGCAGTGCAAGGCTATATCTTTTACACATTTAGACCAGCTACTACATAGACAGGGACTAATGGTGGAGGTGTCTCAAGTTACATGAAAAATAAATATGCCTCAATGCTTATCAAAGAAGATAATGCACTTGAGCTTCTCCATTTCAAATCACCATAGGAAAAATCCCATACTACTTCCTTACAAGCTGTAGGCACCCCCCCCATGACCCAGGAAACCCATAATATTTATTTGAACTTGTTGGAAACACTAACCATCCAGCTTAACACCATATTCATGGGTGACTTTAATTACCCTACTATTAACTGGGAATCATATACAACACCAAACATACAGGCACAGAGATTCTAAGATCTTGCAAACAAAAACTCCCTGGACCAGATTTTCAGTACTCCAACCACACTTAAAAACATACTGAATATTGTCCTCAGTGCACACACCCTAGTGTAATGTCTTCTCTGGTAGGGTCAGGCTAAAACATGGTCTCCTTTGAAATAAAAACAAACCTGGAACCTCAGCTAACCCTGAGTTTTTCAGAAACCACTTTAAGGCTAATTCTTATGATTAAGTGATAATCTGGAAAACCCTGTACAAGCATGTTAATAGCTGCATAAAGGCAGCTGTACCCACCAGGAAGAAGAACAGAAGTAACTCAAATAACAAGCCACCCTGGTGGAATCATAAAATCCATAGGCTGTATAACAGAAGGAAAAAAATCATGACAAGCATTAGGAGGTACGGCACCCAGCAGGATAAAAGCACTCTTATCAAACTAAACAAACAACTCAGAGGACAAATAAAGTCTACCAAAGCCAAATGTGATGTAAATTTGGCCTCCCAGGCCAAGGACAACCACATGGCATTATTTATCTGTCTACAACCTTAAAGACAATGCACAATTGTGTGCAGAGCTCATTGTTAATGGAGCCACATATAGTGAACCAGAAGATATAGCAAACCTACTGGCCAACAAATTCTGCTTCTGCTTTACCCCTCTCTGCCCCTCAACCTTCCCTCAGGAAATACCATCAAATATAACTACCCCTGCTATCACTGAAGAACAGGCCTTTAATACTCTCTCTAAAGCCAAGAACACTGCATCAATGGGCCCAGACAGTATCTGAAGATGCCTTCTAAATAGCGTAAAATATGACCTACCATACCCTCTGGAATTGCTATTTCAATATATCCTGCAAACAGGCTTTGAGCCTCAAAAATGGAGAACAGCAGCAGTCATACCTCTGCACAAAGGTGGATCATCTACAGACCCCGGAAACTACAGATTTGTAAGTTTCACTAGTCTCATATGCAAAGCTATGGAAAGAATTATCATGAAAATGATCAATAATGATGCAGACAAACCTCCAGACACTGGATCAAACCTAATTTGGTTTCATCAAGAGCAGGTCATGCCTACTCAGCCTGCTGGACTTATTTGAGAACGTCGTCAAAGCAACGGATGAGGGCAGAATGGTTCACACTGCCTACCTTGATCTGGCCAAAGCATTTGACACAATATCCCACTCAGGCATTGTTGACAGAAGTTAGGTATAAACCCTTATGTAACCAGGTGGATATCCCACCTCTACCAATGGACAGCCACAAGCAGAGTCCCTCAGGAATGGATCCTGAAACCGCTCCTTTTTGGCATTTACTTCTCTGAAGTCAAGGCCAATATCAATGGCCTCTGGCTGATTACATTTTTAAATGACTGCAAATTAGGAGCACTCATAGAATTCCCCACCAACACAAATGTTCTCCAGGAAGGGCTGACACAAACAAATAACAGGTGTCAGAGCCGGTTTACCTTTAGAAAGGTGGTTCACACTCTGGCGAACAGCAATTGTTCAAAAGGGTGTTTGCAAAGTTTGCAAACGCTGAACGAAAAAAGGTTTGAAGGTGCAATGAGCGAATGCACAGTGACATTCGCTCCTTGCACATTCAATGTTGCGGGGTGGATTGCACTATAGTGGGGTTCAAAAAATGGTCCCTTTCCCCACTGTAGTGTGATCTCAGAGTTAGAATATTAAAGTAGGGGGGTGGGAGCACAGCCCCCCACATGGGGGGTGCAGGGGGGCTTACCCCCCTGCTTTACACTTCTCTTTTTTTTCGTTCGACATTAATGTTCGAAAAACAGCGAATCTGCTTTTCAATTTGCTGTTTTTTGACATTAAGAACTATCGCCATTTTCACTTTCGTGGTTATGAGTCACTCATATGAGCATTCGTACCACTGTGAATCGCCTTTCTAAAGGTAAACTGTCAGAGCCATGGACTAAAACTAAATGCCAAGAAATGCATAATAGTATCATTTGGTAAGTCATCCACCCCGGTAACTATCATATTGACAACACACCCCTAAGAGATGACACAGCAATCAGGGACTTGGAGACACACGCAGACTGCAATTTAGCCTTTGTCCATCATGTGCCTAGAGTAGGGAGGAAACAATTCTGTACTGTGCAACTTATAAACAAAGCTATGGCATCTAGGTCCAAGGAAGTCATTGGTCTGCTGTATTCAGAATTCATCAGACCTATCTTTGAGTACACTGCCCCCTTTGCTATTAACCTAAGCAGGCATATTCAACAACTGGAAAATCCACAGAGGTTCCTCACTAAAAGAATACAGAACATATGTAACATGTCCTATGTAGACTGCCTCAAGGGCCTATCCCTGAATTCTATCTCCTACAGGCTGTTGAGGGGAGGTCTATGCCTGGCATAGCAGGTATTGTTAAACACTACAATTAGACCGTCTGCATATACACAAAATAAACAGCACCAGAATTGCCCATTCTTAAGACTTAAACCTTGCCTGTGATATAAATAGGACCTGCTGAACAGACAGGTATGTACCCCAGAGAATACTCCTTTTCTGGAACAGGCTCCCCATCCATGTGAAGCAGAGTTCATCCCTAACCCAATTCAAGTGTAAGTTGGACAACTGGATGGGAAAAAGGAAATTCATTCCAGGTTTAGCACCTATGTCACAAATAGGGACACGCATCCTATAAATGATTCATCATGCTTGTAAACATTTCATCTCCCAAGCCCTGTTTACACTTATGGAAGGTACCAGAACTTGTTAGAGATTAGGAATGCATGGATAAGCTTAAAAAGACCCTCATGGTTATTAGCCTAGTACACACTTATCGGCCTATGAACATAGATTTATTTTTGTTTGCCCATATTTTGTTCCTTAACTGCACATGAGAAATCCGTTATCATACTGGGAAGGGAGAAGAGACTGTGACTTGTAGTGAGAGTAGGGAACAGGTTGAGGAGACCCTGCAGAGCTGGAAATATGCTTTAAAGAGGAGAGGAATGAAGGTCAGCAGGACTAAGACAGAATATATGTGTGTAAATGAGAGGGAGGACAGAGGAATGGTGAGGATGCAGGGAGTAGAGTTGGCAAAGGTGAATAAATTTACATACTTGGGATCAACAGTTCAGATTAACAGTGAGTGTGGAAGAGAGGTGAAGAAGAGAGTGCATGCAAGGTGGAGTGAGTGGAGAAGAGTGCCAGGAGTGATTTGTGACAGATGGGTACCAGTAAGAGTGAAAGGGAACGTCTACAAGATGGTAGTGAGACCAGCTATGTTATATGGGTTGGAGACAGTGGCACTGATGAAAATACAAGAGTCAGAGCTGGAGGTGGCAGAGTTAAAGATGTTAAGATTTGCATTGGGTGTGACAAGGATGGATAGGATTAGAAATGAGTATATTAGAGGGTCAGCTCAGGTTGGACAGTTTGGAGACAAAGCCAGAGAGGCGAGATTGCATTGGTTTGGACATGTGCTGAGGATGGATGCTGGGTATATTGAGAGAAGGATGCTAAGTATGGAGCTGCTAGGTAACAGGAAAAGATGAAGGCCTAAGATAAGGTTTATGGATGTGGTGACAGAGGACATGCAGGTGGTTGGTGTGACAGAGCAAAATGCAGAGGACAGGAAGAAATGGAAAAAGATGATCTGCTGTGGTGACCTCTACCAGGAGCAGCCAAACAAAAAAGAAGAAGAAAACATTGAAGGAAAAAGATAAAATGAAAGAATAATGTTAATGTTTGTATTTCAAATGTTTTCATTTCAAAATAGATTCCTTATAGTTTTATTCTGCTTGTGATGATGTATTTCCTGCCAAAAGTGCCAACATAGCAAGTGTATAAAGTTCTTTTTTGGAATTTGGAATTTGTGTCTAATATTGAAATATACATACAGTCAGGAGATTGTTAGTTAGCAAAATTAATGATGTAGTGTTCATTTTTAACTGGTCAGTGGCTGTATTTTAATTGCTACAGTAATGTTATAGTATATAATATTCATGCTTTTAACTCGGGGAGACAAGACCTTGATTCCTTAGGCTCCCACGTGCATGCATTCTCTGAAATAAATGTGATTAATATTCCCTGATGAATTGTGTTGTGTGTAAGTTATTTTGCAGCATAATTCATACGCACACACACACACACACACACACACACACACACACACACACACACACACACACACACACACACACACACACAAACACACACACATACACCCATACACACACACACACACACACACACACACACACACACACACACACCAATATATATATATATATATATATATATATATATATATATATATATATATATATATGGTTTACTATCAAAAAATCGAAAATGAATAAAAAAAGTGTACAAAACTTTGACTTTTAACATCAGAAATGAACATTTCTCTATGTACCTAATGTCAAAAACAGCTGTTAATTGTCGAAAATTAACAGCACTCCCACCCTTCCCTTAACTCCCTACCTAACTAGCCTAAACTCACATCTATGCAGGGGGGCAAGCCCCCCTGCACCCCCTGTGGGGGGCTGTGCCCCCCACACCCCACACGCCCCCTAACTTAATATTCCAACTCCGAGATTGCACTACAGTGAGGAAAGGGATGTATTTCCCTAACCGCATTGTACTGTGATCCCCTTACATGAGAGAACGTTATAATTGTGAATGCACAATCCATTCGCAATGATAACGTTCGCTCACATAACCTGCCGAACTATGAAGTATTCGAACATATGTTGTTCGAATACTTCATAGCCATGCAATTGCACAGCGGCATTTTGATAGTAAATCTATATATCTATATCTATATATATATATATATATATATATATATATATATATATATATATATATATATATATATATATATATATATAATATGTATAAAACACACAGACCCATATATATCTATATCTGTATCTATATATATATATATCTATACATATCTATCTATATATATATATATATATATATATATATATATATATATATTATATTTGTGTGTGTGTATGTGTGTGCGTGTGTGTGTGTGTGTGTGTGTGCGTGTGTGCACGTACTTGCATCATCTGTATATGTAAAAATATGTATTATGTTTATATTATATATTAATTATTTGTTTGCTTTTGCTGACTAGAAAAGTCTGATTGGGCAGGGGTCATTTTCAGCAGGCGCCTGGTAGCAAAGCTCCACAAACTATGTAAAAAATAAATACAAACTGATGACCTTTTTTAATTGTGATATCACTGCAGCACTGCAGTAAAATGATTGCAAGCATCAGGAGCTCTACAACCTTCAAATCCTTTCAGCAATGCTTCATTATAAGCTGTGAATTACTGTAGCTGCAAGAAAAGGTAAAACAATTCTGGTTAAATGCCTTTCCTATAATCTATTTTAACTGTGGTACTTTTATGAACTGTTCATAAAACCTCTTCATATAACCCTTTTAGGGCTGCTACAGATCTTTCTTACTTTTTCATATGTGCTTTTATTCCTTGTATATACACACACACACACACACACACACACACACACACACACACACACACACACACACACACACACACACACACACACACACACACACACACACACACACACACACACATCCATCCATCCACAACCCCTTTTTCCCATTTTTGCACTTGGGGTCAGGGTATCACTTTCAACAGTGAAAATCATACAGAGCCAAGGTTCACACAGACAGGTGGCTAGCCCTGCCATGGTAGTTATTCCACACCACACACTCACACCTATGGCCAATTTAGAGTGTTGAATTCACCTACTGCATGTCTGCGGAATGTGGGAGGAAACTGGAGCACCCGGAGGGAACCCATGCAAACACAGGTAGGACAGGCAGAAGGTACCTGAGCCGAGAATTGAACCATGAAACCTCTTGCTGTGAGGAAGCAACACTAACCGCTATATCTGCATACATATATATATATATTTATAAAAATATATATATATATATATATATATATATATATATCTTTCGGCTTTTCCCAGTTAGGGGTCGCCACAGTGGAACTAAGGTCCACTAATGATTGGCAGTAGATTTTTACGTGCCGATTTGCCAGCCCTGATGCACAACCTTCAACGAAGGTACGCCCATTCACGCATGTCTCCACACAAAAGACGATCTAGCTGATAATCGAACACGACGTCTTACTGTGAGGCGACAACTCTACCGCAGCACCACCACCGCGACTATATGTCATTTTTAAGGAGAAAACACTATATAAAATGTAGCAGTTGAGTAAAACTGCCTAAATATATATATATGCAGTTTTATTCAACTGCTACATTTTATATAGTGTTTTCTCCTTAAAAATGACATTTATTACACATAGCACAATGCATAAGTTAATTAATTAATTATTTTATTTATTTATTAATCAATCAGTACTTAATCAATCAGTCAATCAATTAATTAATCATTTATTTTTGTTTGTTTATTTGCTAAAAAGGTTTTTGGGCTACTGGAGGACCTTTTTCAACCACCACCTGCCTACAAGGTAACATATATACAAAGCATAAACATAATGCAGAAAATTGAGAAATGACATGTGTCTAAGCATGGACTATACAAAAGTGCAACATTATAACAACTGGCAGACGCAAACAAAACTTATCAACAGGAAGTAGACTTTTACTTGTCACAGAGCTTGCAAAACAATAATTTACATTTCCTTATGCCTATATATTGGTCAGATGTTGGGTGTACAAATATGTTTGCATTTTTCACCCACTTACCTGCAGAGCAGTTATAATACTTAAAAGTACCTCTAGTTCTGTAATTGTCAGAAAACAGATAGCTTTCCTTTTTATAACCTTTAATAACAAGGATTATGGTGCTGCAGTAACATTGTCGCCTCACAGTAATATGCTGTCCGGTTCGATTCTCAGATAGAGCGTCTTCTGCATGGAGACATGCATGAATGGGCGTACCTTTGTTGAAGGTTGTGCATCAGAGCTGGTAACTCGGCACGTAAAAATCAACTACCAATCATTAGCGAACCGGAGTTCCGCTGTGGCGACCCCTAACCGGGAAAAGCCGAAAGACAAGAATAACAAGGGTTATAGACTTAAATGAAGTTGAAATGTGAAATACATGACCATAAGAGAGATACATTATAAGAGCAGATGAGTTAGTGTTACAGTCAGAATGATAGTGTAACAAGCAAGGACCAGCAATATGCTAAACCTTCACTGCAACCAAAGAAAACCAAAGAAATCCCAGTTCTTTGAAATAATACCCTTAACAGCTTTAGTTCTTCTATTATAAGTTGTCAGATAAAGTTGGTATTCACACGTATTACCTTTTTCTGTACTTAATGTATCAGAGTTCCTCTCTGAAAAGTGTGGTTTAGCCTTGTCATTCCTTTTCGTTATAATTTATAGCTTTAGCTTTTCCAGAGAATCACCATCATAACCTATCTCTTTGAAATCAGCAGTCATATCCTGCATCTGTTCCTCACATCTATTGCCATTAGTATTCAGTCTACCAACATGTAGCAGCTGACTTTTTGTCATGCCTTTAAAAACATTACTTGCCTGCATACTAGTTCTGTGAGTATACCTGTTCACTTGCACTTCTTTTTTTATAAATAGAAGTAGTAATTTTATTATTCATCCTCTATCCTAACATCTAAATAATTTATAGTGTCTTTAGAGAATGAACAGGAAAATTCAAAAAATTGGTACTACAATTAATGCAATCCACAGAAATATGAAGTCCTAATTCATCTCCTTTGCAAATTAAAAAATATTGTCCACAATACGTTTGTAGAAGATAATGCTTTCTACATAGTGTGTTGGACAAACATGGATAAACTGCTCTTCCCAACATCCAACTACAATATTAACATATGTTAAATTAAATAAATTTAATAAACATAAAAAGAATGTATTGTACAACTTAAGTAAAAATTAATGAAATTCGCTGTTGTCAATAAGCCAAAGAAAGGATTTAATATTCAAACCTGCAGACAAAGGAAACAAGTTGGTTGTAATGCTATTCTCATTATATTAATATGTGCTTTGAACATCTTGAATGATGAAACCATATAAGAGTGAGTGGAATTTTCTGTTTATAGTGCAGCGATAGACAGATATAATGAACTTTTATATAAGGGGGTTAGACTTGGCTATTTTACACATGAAGATGTCAAAAGGAAGTTTAGTGTGGTTGGATATAAAATAGCCCAATTTTACTGTCTGCCAAAAATACATAAGAATATCACCCAGGTCATCTGATAGTGTCAGGAAAGGGATATTTCCTTTATAAAATAGGGCAGTTGTTACATTTTCAACATTGCCTAATGTTCAAGCACTTCCCTCATATATTAAGGATGTGTTTGATTTTCTCCAGGAAAATCAAGAACATCCAGTGGAAATCAAATATGCACTGGATAACCTTAGATGTAAAAAGCTTGTATACCAGCATTTAACATTCCTTTGGGATAGAAGCACTTAGATTCTTTTTGGGCAACAGCCCAATGTCAGAATATGTTATTGAACTACTGCATTTTGGTTTGTTACATATTTTTTTTCAAATTTCATGGGTTGTTGTTCCATCAGAAGCAAGGAACAGCAATGGGTGCAGCATTCACACCGGCGTATGTAGTATGCAGATTTGAGCATGGGGTTGTTTGAGGTGGAATATACATATATATATATATATATATATATATATATATATATATATATAAAAAAAAAAAAATAAATATATATATATATATATATATATATATATATATATATATATATATATCAAAACATTTTTCCAACAATACATCAAAAGATGCTTTAGGTTTATAAATGATTTTATCTTCCTGTGTGAAGATGGGCAGAATGAGGTTAGACAATTTGTGGATGAATTACAAAGGTACAGATTCCATTTGGAATTTCATGGACTAAAGATGTATAAGAAAGTGTCATATTTAGATGTAATACTGGATATTACTAATGGGAGTAGTAATAGACAGAACATCTGTACATTGGAAATTTGAAGATGGTAATTTGTATTTAAGAGCAGAAAGTTGTCACCCACATCGTACACCTCAAGCTTTACCATATGGGGAATGTGTACGTCTTTATAGGATATGCAATAATGAACTGGATTCTTGTAGGGAGGTGGTAAAAATTGTTCACATGTTTAGATCTCAAGGATATGATAATAAACTATTGGAAAAATGCTGGGTTGTGTTTATTGATCAATATATTGATGAGAAACAAAAATTAAGAAACAATAATAGAGATGAGTATGTGAGGTGCATTACGAATAGGGAGGAAGATATTCATTTTGTCACATCTTTTAGTTGTTTGGGTTATAAAATAGTTGGTCTGGTCAAATATGATTGGGGATGTATAACCTCTTTGAAAGATTTCAACCAATGGGTAAATGAGGTGCCAGACATTTCTTACAAAATAGGAAGAAATATAAACAATGTTTTGGTCAGAAATAAGTTTGTCAGTCCCCCCATTCATTTTGGTATGGAACGATACCATGTGGAAAGTGCAAAATATGTGAATATGTGGTTTTGAGTTTTAACAATATAAATGATTTAAGGTTTAATGTGAAAGGGACTTATAGTTGTGAAATTGAGGGCAAATGTCCATGCAACAAGTTTTATGTGGGCGAGAGTAAGAGACCTTTCAGAGTAAGACTAAGGGAACATATTAGGGACATTGTTGAAGAATAAGAGAGAAAGTTCTGTGGCACAGCACTTTAACAAAATGCACAGAGGGGGTCCGGTAGGGCTGCAAGCCATAATACTAGAGATAATAGAATATATTCATTATGGTATTTGGAATATAAAACATGCATTATTGTTTAAAGAGTCCCTGTACATTTTGAAATTTGACACTTTATTTCCACAGGGATTAACTTTAGAATGGTACTGGTGTTTTTTCATTCATTAATTGCTGTTATTATTTTTTAAATGAGTATAATTAGCTCTAATTGGTTTTGTATATATAGGCAGGTGTATGTATCAGTGTTTTTACTTCTTGAAGGCAGTTTGCTGAGACATCAGAGTGCAATAAAGTGCTTTGGATACTGGCTGTTTGTGGTTTTATTGTATAGTGGTTGTGGTGGTGTGTTCAGTTGGTAGTAATATTAGCATATATGTTGGCTGTGGGAGTACCCATAGCCACACCTGCTTTTTTGTGGAAAATAGCATCCTGGAACATAAAAAATTTTATTATTTAGAACAAGATCTAATAATTGACAAATAGCCTCAATTTCCCTTCCAGACATATCACCATGCATACATAGAAAATCACGTATACAGTCAATTCCAAAATCATTGGGGATTGCAGTGAACAAAGATTCAATATCCATTGTGACAAAACCAAAATCTGATTCATAATTTATCTTATGTATATAAAGAAGGGAAGGTGCTTTCAATGGTTTTCTACACACTGAAGAAGGGAGATTGCCTGAAAGCTCTGTGATCTATTAAACCCAGTTTTATGTGTTGAGAAATATATTTTGCTGTCAAGTCGTTCCTTCCACTGGAATATTTTTCGCTTTGGATTTCTTTTGTTGCAGTGAAGGTTTAGCGTATTGCTGGTCCTTGCTTGTTACACTGTCATTCTGACTGTAACACTAACTCATCTGCTCTTATAATGTATCTCTCTTATGGTCATGTATTTCACATTTCAACTTCTGTTAAGTCTATAACCCTTGTTATTCTTGTCTTTTGGCTTTTCCCGGTTAGGAGTCGCCACAGCGGAACTCCGGTCCACTAATGATTGGTAGTTGATTTTTACATGCCGAGTTACCAGCTCTGACACACAACCTTCAACAAAGGTATGCCCATTCATGCATGTCTCCATGCAGAAGACCCTCTATCTGAGAATCGAACCGGACAGCATCTTACTGTGAGGCGACAATGCTACCACAGCACCATAATCCTTGTTATTAAAGGTTATAAAAAGGACAGCTATCTGTTTTCTGACAATTACAGAACTAAAGGTACTTTTAAATGTTATAACTGCTCTGCAGGTAAGTGGGTGAAAATGCAAACATATTTGTACACCCAACATCTGACCAATATATAGGCATAAGGAAATGTAAATTATTGTTTTGCAAACTCTGTGACAAGTAAAAGTCTACTTCCTGTTGATAAGTTTTGTTTACGTCTGCCAATTGTTATAATGTTGCACTTTTGTATAGTCCATGCTTAGACACATGTCATTTCTCAATTTTCCTGCATTATGTTTATGTTTTGTATATATGTTGCCTTGTAGGCAGGTGGTGGTTGAAAAGGGTCCTCCAGTAGCCCAAAAAACTTTTTAGCAAATAAACAAACAAAAATAAATGATTAATTAATTGATTGACTGATTGATTAATTACTGATTGATAAATAACTAAAATAATTAATTAATTTACTTATGCATTGTGCTGTGTGTAATAAATGTCATTTTTAAGGAGAAAACACTATATAAAATGTAGCAGTTGAATAAAACTGTATATATATATATATATATATATATATATATATTTATGCAGTTTTACTCAACTGCTACATTTTATATAGTGTTTTCTCCTTAAAAATGACATATAGTCGTGGTGGTGGTGCTGCGGTAGCATTGTTGCCTCACAGTAAGACGTTGTCATGTTCGATTATCAGCTAGAGCGTCTTCTGTGTGGAGACATGCGTGAATGGGCGTACCTTCGTTGAAGGTTGTGCGTCAGGGCTGGCAACTCGGCACGTAAAAATCTACTGCCAATCATTAGCGGACCTTAGTTCCACTGTGGCGACCCCTAACCGGGAAAAGCCGAACATATATATATATATATATATATATATATATATATATATATATATATATATATTTATATATATATATATATATATATATATATATATATATATATATATATATATATATATATATATATATATATATATATATTTATATATATATATGTATGTAGATATAGCGGTTAGTGTTGCTTCCTCACAGCAAGAGGTTTTATGGTTCAATTCTCGGCTCAGGTATCTTCTGCTTGTCCTACCTGTGTTTGCATGGGTTCCCTCCGGGTGCTCCAGTTTCCTCCCACATTCCACAGACGTGCAGTAGGTGAATTCAACACACTAAATTGGCCATAGGTGTGAGTGTGTGGTGTGGAATAACTACCATGGCAGGGCTAGCCACCTGTCTGTGTGAACCTTGGCTCTGAATGATTGTCACTGTTGAAAGTGATACCCAGACCCCAAGTGCAAAAATGGGAAAAAGGGGTTGTGGATGGATGGATGTGTGTGTGTGTGTGTGTGTGTGTGTGTGTGTGTGTGTGTGTGTGTGTGTGTGTGTGTGTGTGTGTGTATATATACAAGGAATAGAAACACATAAGAAAAAGTAAGAAAGATCTGTAGCTGCCCTAAAAGGGTTATATGAAGAGGTTTTATGAACAGTTTGTAAAAGTACCACAGTTAAAATAGATTATAGGAAAGGCATTTAACCAGAATTGTTTTACCTTTTCTTGCAGCTGCAGTAGTTCACAGCTTATAATGAAGCATTTCTGAAAGGATTTGAAGGTTGTAGAGCTCCTGATGCTTGCAATGATTTTACTGCAGTGCTCTGGTGCCACTTTGGCAAATGACTTGTTGCCATGGCAATTATGTAAGGTGGCCATTTGAGAAGACTGTCATAATTGTTTCAGAGGGCATAAGATGTACCTTTAAAGTGCAGATGATTTTTCAGAGATAGGCAACAATGTTCATTTAAGAGTTTAAACAATATTGTGCTTAGGTGAATGGTAGCCCTTCCTTCAACAGGTGCCCAGCTGGGTTTATTGATAGTAAGGAAGAGATACTCATAATGTGGGCTCAGGTGAATGAAGTGCAGAATTTTATTATTTGCATTTTGGTGTATATGTAGGGTTTAGGGGGGATTATAATACAACTACTGGAAGGAAAGGTTCTTGCTCAGAGTAAGTAGTATATTAACAGTGATTGCTTTTTCTGCCTTCTTTGTTAGAAGGTTTGATCTTTTATTCACTATTTTGAGTTGCACAAGTACCTTTAGAGTTGTTGTATATAGGGGAGACTGGGTAACCAGCTGAAGAGGCTGCTTTTCAGGATCTAATATTTAGACTGACTGAGCTCTAAAGAGTACTTTTTTGAGTTCCAAATAACATAACCATGGAGTAGCCAGTTCCACAGTACTTTAATGTTGTCTTGGAGTAAGGTACTGATTTCAGAAATTCACCAAGATACTATGGAAACAGCTATGTCATCTGCATACAGAATGCAGTCGATATTTGGAAATTCAGTGAAATCGTTAATTAACAGAGAGAAAAAGAACATTCATAGAAAAGAGCCTTGTGGGACAGCACAGTTCATATATGTGGGCTTGTAGTGTATCTCATTTGTAAGTATAGTTTAATTGTTGTTATGTTAAATAGTTAACTCCTTGACCAGTTGCATGCATTGTCTGTAAATGTACACCTTTAAAGTCTTTCTAATATGATATTATGAGCTGCCCATTGCAGTACTCTTTTTATGAACATTGCTGCCGATGGCTTTCCATTTTCAATGTTAGTGAATATATCATTAGAGAGGGATATGATAGCTGCTGTGATGTTCTGTTTTGGCTGGAATGCCATGCTGCTTGTCTGTGAGTATAGCATATTGTGTGAGAAAATGTAGAATATATTCATATAAAATTGTATATAGGGTCATAGGATCATAGGACATTACTAGGCTGCTGTCTCTGAGGCCCTTGTAAGCCTAGCTAAGAGTTTAGCCCATGTTTAGACAAATCAGCACCCAATGCCCCTGTCCAGCAGTTAACACGAGTGGAATCCCAAGGGTATATTTTCTGTTTCCCATCCAGTTATCCAGGTTGCACATAAAAAGAGGTAAAGAGGTACTCTGCTTCATGTGGAGAGGGAGTCTATTCCATAGATGAGAGAGTCTCTGGGACACAAATCTTTCCTGCCAACAAGCCCTGTTGATATCACAGACCAAGTTGAGGCCATGCATGTGGGTTACTCGAGTGGAGCTTGACTTGTGGATATGCAGCAGTCCCATCAAGGTGGGGTCTGTGATCACCCTGTATGCCAGACAGAGGTCACTTCTGAGGAGTCTGTATGAAACTGAGTAGAGGGATAGGGATTTAGCCTATCAGTGCATGGAAGATGTTTGAGGCCCTGGATTCTCATGGTGAGGAACCTCTGTGTTCTTTCCAGCTGCTGCATGTGCTTTGCAAGGTACATGCTGAAAGGGTCATTGTACTGAATAAAGGGCCTTATAAGGGAAGAATACAGGGATATTATGACCTACTTGTCCATGGATGAGATACCATTACTTATGATATGGGCCATGTAGAACGCTTTCTGTACAATGGACGCAACATGGTGGTTAAAAGTCAGGTTGCTATCAACCTGGGTGCCCAAATCCCTCATGACTGATTGTGTGCTTAGGACATTGTTATTAATGTGATAATTTGTGGGGATGTCACTCTCCCAAAAGGGGATGATGATCCATTTTTTAGTATTCCGCTTGAGGCCATGTTTCTGGCACTCATCATTTGTCTGAGTGAGACCCTCTTGTAGGATGCCCACATCACTAGGGGAATTGATGACAGCACCCAGCTTGCAGTCATCTGCAAACCTGGTCAGCCATAGTCCAGTGGTTTTGGCCTGCACCTCAGAAAAGTATATTTGAAATAATAGAGGCCCCGAGACCTGGGGGATGCCGCTTGTTATGGGGTTACTGCTTGAGGTGGCTTCCCCTATTTTGACTATATGGGGTCTATCAGTGAGCCAGTTTGCTACCCATCTGGTGGCATATGGATTGATGCCTAGCTGAGAGAGTTTATCTGTTATGCCCGAGTGGGGAATAGTGTCAAAGGCTTTGGCTAGGTCAAGGTAGGCTGTGTGCACCATTTTCCCCTCATCCATGGCTTTTGAGACTGTCTCAAAGAAGTCAACCAAATTTAGCATTCATGACCTCCCCTTGATGAAGCCAAACTGTGTGGGATCAAGTGTTTGGAGACTGACAATGTCCTTGTTAATGAGGTCCATGATAATTTGTTCCATGGCATTGCAGATCAGGTTAGTCAGGCTGATGGGTCTATAATTTCCCAGATTGGTGGATGCTCCATCTTTGTGTAAAGGGATGACAGTGGCTGTCCTCCACAAAACTGGGATGAAGCCAGTACTCAGGCTTTGGTTGAATAGGGTGCCTAATGGTGTTGTAGGTTCCTGCCTGAGTTCATGTAGGATGCAGCCTGGGATGTTATTTTGTCCCAGAGAGCAGTGATAACCTATTCCCTAGATATAAGGGGAATGGGGGCAGGTAGTGGGGATGTCCTGATTTACTGATGGGGAGACAGAGAGGTAAAGTTTTTGCTGAATCTGTCAGCCAACATGTTTGCTATATCTATGGCTTTTGTATATGTAGTGTCCTTGACCACCAGTTCTGAATAGATCTGGGTGCTTCCTTTGAGGTTACAGACATATGTGAAGAAGGGCTTATAATTGTCTCTAATAGATGTGGCCAATTTGGATTCAAAGTTTGCTTTGGAGAATTTCACTAGTGCTGTAATTTGCTCGTTCAGGCTAAGGATACGTTGCATCCAACTGGGCACTTGCCCCTTCTTGGTTTTAGACAGCAATTTTTTCCTTTTGTTGTAGAGTTTATTTATTGCAGATGTCCACCAGACACGTTTACTCTTCCTTACAGAAGATGATTTAGTCCTGTTGGGTATTCCTGATTCCATGCATCTATATAAATGCTTGTATAGTGCGTTGGTGCAGTTTTAGATATTGGTGCCAGTTCCTACAGAGGGGGAGGGGGCTGTGAAGCTGTTTATACCATCCTTCAGGAGGCTGTAATCTGCTTTGGAGAAGTTTTATGTCTGATCCTAGCTGGGGGGGGGGGGGGTTGGAGAAGATGGCGCCATCGAAAGTGACCACTTTGTGGTCGAATCTTACCAGGGAGGATGATATTATAGGGGTGCTGCAGTGGTTACTCATGTTGGTTAATACCAAGCCCAAGATCTTGTGAGGGTATCGACTAGCTGTTCCAAGGCATTTGCATTGACAAAATCAAGGAATCTCTGGGCATTTGTGTTCTGGCATGATTAGTTCTTCCAATCTATGTTTGAGAAGTTAAAGTCACCCAGGATCAGGGTAAAGGGTTGAATCTTGATAGATTCAAACAGGTCCAAATAGGTGGATTGGGGATCTTGAGTCAGATTTGGGGGCTGGTAGCTAGCTATGATTTGAATCAGGGTCTTGTCAATGGTTAACTGCAACTGGAGTGTCTCCTGTGCGTCTTACTGTTTGACCAGCCTGGAGGTGTGTATGTCTTTAATGTATATTGAAACTCCACTTCCTTTGGCTTTACTGCCCACAGTTTGGGGTCTGAATGTATGATAGGATGAGTAATCAGGTAAGGCTGGGGTGCTCACTTCAGCTTTGAACCAGGTTTCTGTGACTGCACAGATGTCAGAATTTTCCAGGATTAGGAATGCTTGCAATGAGTGCAGTTTCATGTTTAGACTCCTAGCATTTAGCAGCATGACCTTTAATTTGTGTTTTGTTGAAATTTTTATGTTGGTAGTTTTAACCTCATCACTTTTCCTAAAAACGGCACTATAGAGAAGGCAAAAGCCTTTGCCAGAAGCCGACGCCCAGGTGAGACAGATGCAGGCCATCTCTGGCAAAGCATCGTTGTCTGTCGATCATATGATCCCAGGCTGTCAGGTACTGAATCCCCCTGGAGTGATTCCAGAAACTAAGCCAATTATTAAAGTAAATTATTTTCTGTTTATATTGAGGCATCATTCTGGGTGATGGTAGAATTCTGCTTAAGGCTAGGGACATACCTGCCTAGGACACATAATCAGCAAGCTCAATCATGCCTCTCTTCATATAGGCCAGAGAGGTACATCTCAAGTTATTTATGCCAACATGGACTATGACAGAGTCATAACAGTACCTGTTGTTGAGAGACTTGAATGTGTATGTGATGTGCTGGATTCTGGCACCTGACAGACAACTAACCGTGACTTTCTCCTTATCCAGTCTGGTGAGAGGCACATCTGTGTGTCTCACAATGGAGTCTCCTATGACTAATATGTTGGACTTATAGGTTCATAGGTTTATAGGTAGGTACTAGGCTATCTGCACGAAGGCATTTATAAGCCAAGCCAGAATGTATTGGCTTTTGCCGCCCCCTTAGATTAGTTCCCTGTGCCTCTGTCCAGCAGAGCTACTGAAGTGATCCCAGGGGTAAACTTTCTATTTCCCATCCACTCGTCAAGGTTTCTTTTGAAGAGTGTTAGTGAGGAGCTCTACCTAATGTAGATTGGAATCTTGTTCCAAAGCATGGGAAGTCTCTGGGACAGGAATCTATCCCTCCAGCACATCCTATTTATTGTTGTGGTGAGGTTTAGATCCCTAGACCATGTGGCTCGAGGGGATAAGGTTTTCTTTAGGTGGAGCATGTTCATCAATTCTGGGTTGGACATGGCCTTGTATGTCAGGCAGAGATCACCTTTGAGTAGGCGATATGTAACCGAGTACAGCTGGAGTTTCTTCAGTCGAGCTGCATAGGGCATCTGTTTGAGGCCAGTGATCCTCTTGGTGAGGTACTTCTGTGGTCTTTCCAGCTGTTGCAGGTGCCTTGTAAGGTGCATCCCAAATGGGGCTTTATACTCTATGATGGGTCTGATGAGTGATGAGTAGAGGGGCACAATGACCTCTTTTGATCTGGATGCAAACCCTTTTGTGATTAGGTGGGCCATGTAGAAGGATTTTCTAACCACTTTGGAAATGTGATTATCAAAGGAGAGATTACTATCTACCTGGGTCCCCAGATCCCTTATTACATCTTCCGTATTTAGGGGACTACCACCTATGTGGTAGTTTGGGGGTACTTTGTATTTTCCAAAGGGGATGACTATGCACTTTTTGGCATTTAGCTTGAGGCCATAATTTTGACACCAGGTATCCATCTCAGTGAGACCCTTTTGGAGGATGTCTGTGTCAGCTGGAGAGTCAATTATAGCTCCTAGTTTGCAGTTGTCTGCAAACGTGGTCAGCCATAGTCCTCTTGTGCTTGCCTGTACCTCTGAGAAGTATATGCCGAACAAGAGGGGTCCTAGGACTGAGCCCTGGGGAACGCCACTTGTAACTGGTTTAGAGTCGGACCTAGCTCCCACAACTCTTACCATGTGGGTTCTGTCCGTGAGCCAGTTGGCAACCATCTTGTGACATAGGGGTTTATGTTCAGGCTAGTGAGCTTGCCTATAATACCAGAATGGGGAATGGTGTTGAAGGTCTAGGTAGGCTGTGTATACCACCTTTTCCTCATCTATAGCCTTGGTAACTGTCTCAAAGAAGTCCACTAGGTTTAAAAGGCATGATCTATATTTTGTGCCATTCTGCACTAACTCCGAGCAGATCTAAGCATTGCCACTTAGATTTTTGACATAGCTAAAGAATGCCTTGTGGTTATCTTTGGAGTCCTTGGCAATTTTTCTTTCAAAGCTAGCCTTGGATGATTTTATGAGGGATCATAGTTTCTTGCTGATACTGATCAGGGATGTCTACCCTTCTTGGGATTTTACTCTTTTCTGTATAAGTTTCCTCCTTCTATTGTATATCTCGTTTAAAGCAGGGGTCCACCAGACTGGTTTCCTTTTCATGGAGGAGTGAGTCTTGGTTTTGCTTGTGATAGCAAGATCCATGCATTCTTGTAGGTGCCCGTAGAATGCATTAGTAAAGGATTTTGCAGCTTGGACAACGTTATCCTATAGCAAGGGTTCTTTGAAACTTTCCACCTCAGTCTTAAGTAACGTGGTTTGCTTTTGAAAAGTTTTTCACGGTGGTTTCCTTATCTTGGGTGGGGGTGGAATGTGGATATCCAAAGTGATTTGTTTATGGTCAGATCTAACCATCAACAGGTTGACCTCTGGTGTGGAACACCGGTCGCCCATGTTGGTGATGACCAGGTCCAATATGTTGTCACCTTTGGTGGGAATGTTGACCAGTTGATCCAGGGTGTTTGAGTTTATAAATTTTAGGAAATGTTGGGCAAAGTGGTTAGTACTTGAGTAGTTCTCCCAGTTAATGTTTGGGTAATTGAAATCACCCAATATTAGGGTGTTTGGTAGGACCTTTATGTTTCCCAGTGTTTCCAGAAATGTGGAATGGGGGTCCTGGGACATGGTGGGTGATCTGTTGCAAGCTACAATTTGAGTTGCAGTTTTGCACATTGTTAGTTGCACGTGTATGATCTCTGAAGCATCAGGCTGTGCCACTAACCTGGAGTTGTGGGTATCCTTGATGAATATGGATCCACCCCCACCTTTTGTATTTCGGTCCTGGTTCTGTGGCCAAAATGTATGGCATGAGTTGTAGCCTGGTAGTGCTGGGGTGCTCTCTGGAGCCTTAAACCAGGTTTCTGTTACTGCACATACATCAATTTTCTCCATACTGAGGAGCACCTTCAGTGCATGCATTTTGAGGTTTAGACTTCTGGCATTGAGTAGCATTACCTTCAGTTTTTTGTTACTTGTGCTATTTATGGCAGTAGGTTTGTCTTTTGAGCCTTGCCTAAAAAGGCACTATGGGGGTGTCAAGAGCCTTGGCCAGTATTTGAAAGCCTAAGGCTGACAGGGGCAATCCATCTCTAGCAAAGCAGCGTGGCTTGTCAAGCATGTCATCCCAGGCAGACAGACACTGGATCCCCTTTGAATGACACCAGAAACTTAGCCAATTGTTGAAATTGAGAATTTTTTCTTTATACCATGGTAGCATTCTCGGTGAGGGCAGGATGCTACTCAGGATCAGGGTCATAATGGCCTGGGCTACATGATCAGAGAGCTCTTCCATGTCTCTTTTCATGTAGTCCAGTTAGGTATGGCAAAGGTCATTCACACCAACATGGACAATGACAGAGTTGTATTTGTACTTGTTCTGGAGTGACCTGAGTGCTTGTGTTATGTGGCAGATCCTGGCACCCGACAGGCAGCTAACAGTAACCTTCTTCTTATTCAGTCTAGTGAGTGGGACGTCAGTGTGCCTGATTATAGAGTCACCTATTACTAGTATGTTGGGTATGTTATTTTGCCTTAAGGGCTGTGATTGCATGGCACACTGGTTTTGTGAAGTATGTGTTTCATGGTTTGTGTTGGGGGGTGGAGGTTAGTTGGATGTTTGCTTTGGAGGTCTCTGTTGCTTTTGCAGATTTTTATTTAGAGCCTCTGAGTATGTTTTCATGTATTTTTTTTTTTGCTGGTGCTGGTTTAATGGGTCTATGGTGAAGCCTTGGTGGCTGTAAGGCACAGGTGTGTGGACTATGCATGGTATGTGGTGTGGAGGGCTGTGGAGATCGCAAGTGTTTTGGTGGCTACAGACTCAAAATCTGCAAGAGGGCAGTAATCTTTGGTTTTTTTTTTTTTTTTTGGTATCTTAGGAAGTTTGAGCTGTTGATGAACTGCTTCCATGCCTAGAATACAGTGTTTGTTTTATTCCAATTTAAGTTGCCCCCTGTGTGACTCTCAGCAAGTCACTTAACCAGGCAATGTTCCTGGGTCACCCCTGAAAAGGGACAATTTATTGAGTGAGCTTACCTTGTCAACAAATGGATCAGAAAAAAAAAAGAAATGGCACTATAGTACCATATCAGAATAAACGCAGCAGCATTTTTGTTATGAGGCATTGTTGAAAAATTTGGGTAAGTGAAGCTGCTAGAGTTTTTCGATCCAGTGTATGAAGGATGTAGTGTGTAGAAATCTGTCTTGTGATGTTATGATGATCGGAGATTTTGCCAAGCTGATTTTGACTTCTTCTTTATTATTGCTTTGAAGAAGGGGTGAGGATAATCTAGAATGATATGTAGTGGTTGGACTGTCAATGGTGGGGAGGAGTCTGTAAGTCTTCAGGTTGTGATGAATGGGATATGTTATATAGAAAGTTCTGTATAATGTCAATGGAGCTATTTCTTCTGTGTCTACTCATTTTGAATATTTTGCTTTTGAAAAGGGTCTTGTACTGAATGTATTTTTCAAAATTGGGGTGTCTTTTTTATAGGCCTGCTATGCTTGGTCTTTAGCTTTTATAAGCTGTGCTGGCTGCAGTGTTAACCAATGAATTATATATAATATTTTTAGATATCTGATCTTTAGAGGGCACAGTTTATTCTATATAGGGAGTAAGATGTTAAGGAATAAGGGGTGCACTATTAGGGAAGTTAGTAGTGTGCAACTGAGTCCAAGAAGTTCCTTGAAGTTCCTTTGCTAAAGTGTCTTCTGAGCAGTTGTTAACCTTGTGATATATTTTGATGGACCTTTTGAAGTTTTGAGTGTTCATGAGGATAATTCTGGACTGGGATCACTAATATCATTGTGACATACTGGTACTGACTGGCATCTTTCTGAGATATTCATCAGCATAATATCTCGGAGAAGTGTAGGAGACAAGGGATGTGTAGCCTGCTTTCACCATGGACTGTCTGTATCAAATTTCTTCTTAATGCAAATGTTGCATGTTTAGTTTTCATAGGGTCAAGGGAGTCTACATTTAAATCACCCATTATAATGTGTTTGTTGTGCTTGGTCATGGTTACTATTCTGTGTAGCATTTAATTTATTAAATATAGTAATCAATATGGTGGAGGAATGTATATCATGGCTAATAAGTATTTTAGACAACTTTGAAATCAAGAGTCCATTAAAGGTTGGAATCCATTTTGGAGCAACTCTTACCAATCAGTATAGCATGTTAAGGACTAATTATATCTAACTAGGATGATGACCCCCTTTACCTTTCCAGTGGTCATTATGTAGTAATTACATGCAATACAAGAGGTTATTCAAGAACCCTCCCTGAAACACGATTCTGTTATAGCTAGCACATATGGTTAGAGGGAACTGATTCATATTTCACATCAATCCCATTTATTGCTAATGCTCGAGATATTCATTGTTGCAAATCATAGATTCATTGGGTCTGGTCTATGCTGTATGTCACCAGCAAGCAGAAATAAAAATGGGGGCAGTTAGGATGAAGACTAGAAAGTGACGGTTGGTCTGCATGGGGAATGCATAAATATTACACATAAAGAAGTCTGCATCTGTAATCTACTGCACCAAACTAGATACATTTTGCAAAATTTGGGAAGATTTACCCATCATATGTGGGTTTAGTAAATTTGAATGATCTTTGATCTTGATGCATTTAACCTACTAGTGGGGTAATAGAAATATGTTTAAGTTAAGAATGCTGCAAATTTTGTTTTATATATTATGCTTCTTTGTTGTTTGTTGTTGGGCTTACGGATTGAACTGAGTGTTTACTAGTAGAGGAGTTGCAGTGTATATAAAACTGGCAGGGTGACTACAGTTTATTCCACTTTCCATCACAAACATTGACATAGTACATAATAAGAGGCTGTAGTGACTGTCTAGGTGGGTGTGCATAACAACAAATGATGACTGACACAGTGGTGCAGTAAGTAGCACTGCCATCTCACAGGACTTGGTTCTCTGGATGAGTCTTATGATGTGATTTCTTCTATGTGGAGTCTGCATGTACTCCCTGTCTATGAGTAGGTTTATCTAGGTGCTCTGGTTTCCTGTCCCAGACACTCAGATGTACAATGTATATCTTGTCTGTAAGCAATTATTCTTTTTCATCCCAGAGGGATACACAGGAACTATTCCAAGGCAAACTACCTTTCATTAATGGATGGTTTGTCAAAATTCAATGCCCCTCCAAAGCCTAAGAACACAGCAGCCTATGCTCAATTGTTTTCAGAAACTGTGCACAACCATGTAAATGGCTGTATAGAGGCTACTGTACCTATCAGAAGTGTGCCCATAACTAGCCCCAAAAACAAACTGCCCTACTACTATCCCAAATTAAACAGGATATAAAACAAAAGGAAAAAATTATGGCAAAAATCAGAAAAAGTGATTCCCATAAAGGTAAACATTCTCTCATCAAACTAAATAGGCAACTAAGAGGACTAATTAGGTCAAACAAAGCCAACTTTAAGGTTAAGATAGCATCCCAGGTGAAAGATAACTATAAGGTCTTCTTCAGCAATATCAGAAACCTCAAGGGCAGCACACAGCAAAGCACTGAACTGGTGGTTAATGGTGCCACAGTCACCGAGCCTGGTGATATAGGGAACCTGTTGGTAGACAAATTCAGTTCCAATTTTACCCACCCCCCAAGAAATACCCTCAAACATAACACCTCCAGCTATAACTAGGAAGCATGTACTGGCTGAACTCACTAAAGCCAAGAACACAGCCTCAATGAAGCTGGTCACCAGTGGAATCACTCAGGACTCTGCTGGGCCATCTCCTCTTTGGCATTTACTTCTCAGAGGTCAAAGCCAATCTCATAAGCCTCTGGCTGATCAACTTCACAGATGATTGTTTCAGGAAGGTTTAACACAGGCAAACACTTAATGCCAAAGCCATGATCTAAAACTCAATGCCAAAAAAATGCACTATAGTACCTTTTGGGAAGTCAGCCAACTTGAGTAATTGCATCATAAATAAAACATTCCCTAAAAGTTGATTCACTAGACAGAGATCTAGTAACTCATGTAGATAGTAACCTATCCTTTGACCAACATGTGTCCAAGGTAGTAAGAAAATTCTTCTTTGTTGTTCAACTTATAAATAAGGGCACAGCATATAGGTCCAGAGAAGTCATTATACTACTGTATCTGGCCGTCATCAGACCTATCATAAAGTATAAACTCCCCTTTGGCATGTACCTGACCAGACACATGCAGCAACTAGAAATTCCACAAGGGATCTTACAAAAAGAATATGGGGAGTATACAAAATGTCCTAAGCTGATTGTCTCAAAGCCCTGTGTATTTACACGGTATCATACAGACTACTGAAAGGTGATCTTTCCCTGGTGTACAAGGCATCACTGGACCCTGTTTTAATGAGCCTTTTGCATGTCTGCAAAACAAACGGAATTTGAACTACTACATCAAAAGACTTAAAATTTTGCTTGAAACATAAACAGGAGATGTTGGAGAGACACATATGTTTCTCAGAGAATTCCCATTCTCTGGAACAGGTTCCCCATCCATATGAATCCTATTTAAACACAACTAGGACCAATAAATGGGTAATCAGAAATTCATCCCTGGTCTGGTGCCTATGACTCTGATGGACTGAGGCAGTCAATAAATCTCTCCTATGTAATTTGTGGTTCATATTTGGGTTGCACATCTAGGTCTATAAGGGCCTAATGGTTGTTAGCCTAGTATACACCTATGAATTTATAAACACAAGATTGCTCTTTTTTTTCTTTTTTTCCCTTGGTGGTGTAGGGAGGAACACAATATTAAATTGCATGATTAATCTTTGAGCATTAAGCTCTGGACACAAAGAAGAAATAAGAACAATTTTTTTCTTTACACATGATTTTTGTTCAGACCATTGTTGGATCAAATGACTGAAAAAAATCTCTATGATGCACTTCAAAACAACTAGAACTCTTTGATTTCTGGGGGTCCCAGTGGCCCTCAGATTCCTTAATTTAGTTCAATTACTCCCTCTATGCTTATTAAAATGCATTTTTTGTAAACTAGGGTATGTACAAAGGAAGGAGGAAAAAGCCAAAAACGGTAAGAGAAAGTGTGAAAAATAAGAACGAAGAACTCTACATGGATGGTGTAGAATCAGAATATGTGAGGAAGAAGGGATGGGTACTAACGGGTACAGGGGGGACTGGTGTAGAATGTGGGTAGTCCAAGAAGTCCTTTGTCTAGAGTGCCATTTTACCTTAGGCCGGCCATGAGATTGCAATCAGACATCTGATGTGTGTATATTCATTAAAGTGTATAGAATAAGTTGGAACTGAAGCAGTGTATGGATGAAAGTGATTAACATTATCTGCTGCTTTATCACAGATAATGGTTATTGAACTGCTGTAATATAGCCTCACTTCATTCCAATTAATTTATTCCATTACGATATGAGATATACACTGACATACGAAGTATATCTCTTCTTTAGTCTTAACTTATTTATGGATAACTTGAAAGATAAATCATTACTTCAGTCAATGGTTAACTGTGTGTCAGGAGAAAAATAACTTGACAGATAATTTGGTGTATTGAGTATTGACTATTCTCAGAACATCAGCAGATGGATACTTTGACAGATAACTCATTACTTCAGACAATGTATAAGTCAGTGCATCAGATGAGGGATATTCGCAGGACATCAAGTGATGGATAATTTAACAGGATGCATTAAATTACATCGGACAGTAGCTAACTCAGTATACCAGGTGACTGATATTCTCAGAACATCAGGAAAAAGGAAAAGTCTGGACATCAGGATTTAAGTAACTTGACAAATAATTCTCAAAATCTGGTGTCAGCTAATTCTGTGCATAGCAAGAAGGATAACTCAAATAACTTTTTGTATCAGGAACGGCTGTCTCAACAGATTAGTGTGAATCCGGACTGGATAATAACATATGATAATATTATCAATGGATATGTTAACAGAGAACTCTAGACACCAGGAATGAATAACTCAACAGATAAGTCAGTACACCAGAAATGGATAAGACAACTGATAACTCTGTACATCTGGAATGAATAACTCAACAGATAAATCAATGCATTAAGAATGGATAATTCAACAGATAACTCAGTACATCAATAATGGATATCTCAACAGAGAAGTCAGTATGGCAGGAATGGATGAGTCAACAGACTACTCAATGCATTAGGCAATGGATAACTCAGTGTATTATGAAAAAGGCAATATGTTAAACAGAAAGTAACTCAAGAGGTAACTCGTAGCATCATATGGTGGACAATACTAAAGATAAAGTAGTAGACCAGATAACAGCTCATTACATCAGGCAATAAATGACTCAGAACTTCACATGACATATATTTTGGTGCAGCGGGTGACAGATAATTCAGTACTTCGAGAAATACACAATGTGACAGATAATGCAGTATATCAGGTGATGGATAACTCCCTTTGTTGGAAGACAGCACCTTGTTAAACATTTGCCTGCCGCTATATGAACCTATAAATGCTGATCAAAAGTGAGAAGTTGAGGCATTCTTCTGCAAGGACTTCAGCTGGTGCATTTAGTGTAAGGAGCCACTGTAAGATATGTGCCAAATTTTAAAGTAAATTCAAATGTTAAATACAATTATGGCAACAGCATTATTTTTATTCTTTTATAATTATTACCAGCAATTATGTATTTTGTAGAACTTGAATATGTCTTCATAGTTAAACTTTTTTGTTACAGTTTTGCATTTCTTATACATATTCACAGCCTGTTTGCTTTTTCTGGGAATGAATTAAATTTAAATTACTGCAGTTTCTTTTGTCTATTAGCTGAAATGGTTCTTTATAAATGCAGCCAACTACTGAATAGTTTCCCTGTTCTTGTTTCATTAATTCAGTACATAGTTCATTTAAATGTAAAAATCTGTACCCAAAGGACTTAGCAATCTCTTTCAAAAGTTTCAGAGTTTTATTGCTTGAAATGAACAAAATATTATAAGATTTTGAGGTACATTCTCAATACTAATTCTGAAAAAATGGCAATTTGCGCAACTACTATACCCTTGTCCTCACATGTCTGAAACAAAAACTAATCTTTAATGAAGTAAAACACTGTACTTTTCTTTTTCCTGAAGAAGCTTTTACACTATAACTCAAGTTTACAGAACTGTGAGTAAAGCCAATTTTACTGACAACAAAATGTAGTTCTGCAGTCTATACTAACTTGAATCTACCTGAACTGGAATCTGTTATATCTGTTACAAAATTTCTTTACCCCCCACGCCCATGCCCACATATGCACACACACACCTTTGGACTGTGAGATAAAGTAAGAAAGTAGATTATGCAACATGGAATACAGAAAGACACGAATAACTCATAAATGTATCATGGTTACACAGATACCTTATGATTTATAACAGTAAGGATGCTATAAGTATTTAGTTTGCCCCTGAAGTAAATTTAATATCCAATATCCCTGTCCATCCCTATATTCACCCTCACCCTATCACTATCAGTCCCATGTGCCTTTGAATGCCCCTGTGTTTTGAATTTCCAAAATCTATTCCGGTAGTCCATTCCATAGAGCTACAACCTTCTCTGTGAAGAAATACTTCTGGAAATCCAGGGAGCAGCTGGTACCTATAATTCACTGCATGTGCTCCCTATTACACACCTGTCTTTCCTGGTCAAGACGATCCCCTTCACATCTTCCACACTTCATCTTGTACATCAATATCATGTCTTTTCCCAACCCCAATGTTTCTGCTCTCCATTAAAAGGAGTTTTTCCTGAGATGTTTGCCCCTCCATTCCATATGTCTTTCTCATTGGCTTCCTATAGATTCTTTCCAGCAGCCTGATGATTTTTTTCCTTATATGGCCTCCAGACCTGCACACCATACTCAATGTTTGGCCTGACCAGGACCCTATAGAGTGGAAGCATGGCCTATTTCCTCTTGATGCCCATGACAGCATTCTGTTTGCAGCTGCCACTGCCCTCTCACTCAGTTCTAGTTGGTTAGAGTCAGGTGTGAGCAATACCTCCTAGATCCATTTTCTGCACTGTTACCATCTGTTCAACTCTCTCAAACTGATATTTTGCACCAGTGCCATTCTTAAAGAAGTCCAGTTCTTTGAATTTGCCTGCATTAGAATCTGAGTGCACTAACCTCATGTTATTTGTTACTTATAATTTAACACTTTATAAGAAACAGTACATTTTGTTATCTCTGGAAATAGGGTAGCCATTGTAAAGGTTGTTCTAAGAGAGTGAGAAAAGTAGGCCTGACCTGGTTCCAAATGCTGCATAATACATGTACACACAGATACTTGGTTTTCTCATAAAATATTGTTAACATAGTGTAGCATACCTACAGAATATGCAGCAATCTAAGATATTTAGTATAGAAGAACTTAACAAAAATATCAGTAGTAGGGAAATTGCTTTAAGAGTATTTAACACACAAGAAAAGATTTTTCTGAAATTATTTTTCAACAAAATTGAAGTTGTATATGAACATCATAGAAAGAGAATTCTTAATTAAAAACAAGAGAAATCTGCATGTAAAAAACATCTGCTGCAAATAATGTTCTTTCACCAAAGAATGGGTTATTAGCTCTAGGTACACTGTAAGATTCTCAGTTCAACATATTTACTTTTGTCAGAAACATGATTAAAGATAAATCCTGGGATTCAATAAAGGTTTTATTCCATGCAGGAATAGTGTAGCAGCTCCTGCACGGAATATGGCCACCGACCAGTCCAGTAAACAAGCCTGGGGATGTGCATGAGCCTGCTAACACTATTCTATCATGGACAAGACTAGATTATGCTAATGACCTAATTTGCTGGTGAAAACCATGCAAACGAGGTCAATTAGTTATCCAGTAAGCAGGCAGGCATCCATGGCAGAATAGTGTAGCTTGCAGAAATGTATTTAGCCAAATACATTTCTGCAAAAATCAAAATGGAGGCATGACAGCTTAAAGTAAAGAATGTATTATAATCCTTAGGCATGCCAGTGGCCAAATATATGGCCATTGGCATGGAAAAATGTTGCAAAATTATAAAAATAAGTGTTTTTTTGGCCGATCGAGGCCATTTAAACATAGGGCAGCAGTGCGCAAATGGAATTTTGCCATTATAGTCTATGGCATGCAGAATCAAAAATATAGCAGGGGACAGTGGTTGCTAAGGGGAAAGGCTCTGGTGTAGTGCTGTAACTAGGGACTATGGGAGTGGGGTATGCTAATGGGGGAAATTTACTGAATCACAGAAAGGAGACAAGTGCCAAACTGCATCTAACTGTGTAGGAGCTATAAGGCAGTGGTGTAAGCAGGAGAAGCAGCTGAAATAAATAGGGGGTGTGTCATGCTTGGTGTAAGCACACTGGAGCTTCACGGCTCCCATTTCAGCTAAGCTAAGCAAAGCTAAGCAAGGGGGAGTGTCTCAAGCTGCATTGACTTACTCCATGAAATGAAGAGTGTGTTTGTGTCCAGGGGAGGGCCATTTCTGCTTCAAAGTGTTTATTTTGGCTAAACGGGTTTGCGTGGTGTGCACTGGGTCTAAAATAAAAACAAAAACAAAATCCCGGAAATAGCAGGAGTGTTTACATTTGGGCTTGCGTGGTGTGCCTCGGGGCTTAAAGGGGGTGGAAATGGGAAGGAAAAAAAAGAAAAAAAAAAGGAAATAGCAGAATAAAAGCAATCAAGTGCAAATAACATAGCTAGCAGGTGGAATAAATCATAGTCAGCTAATCATACAGGCAGCATCTGCAGCATAACAGTATAAACTATCAGACACCTTTCAGTCTGTTTTTTCCCACAAACTCTGCACCATTGGTGTACATATGCGGGGGGAATTTTAACCGCAAAATGTTAGGGGCTGCCGTTGCTTTGATATATCAGTATGTGCTAGAGGCTGAAGGCGGTGAAGAGTATAATGCCGATAACCACTCCAGACTGAGACGGAGAAGAGTGTTCAGACACAGGGTAACCTACCAGGGGCTACATGATCTAGAGATAGTAGAGCACTACAGGGTGGACAGAGACATACCTCAGCAAATTATCGAGCTGTGCCAGCCTCAACTCAGACTCAGTGCCAAAAGAGGGGAACCCTGTGTAGCCTTAAGAATACTAGCTACAGGTACTTTCCAAAGACCTACTGGGGACATGATGGGGTCTCACAGGCATCTGCATCCAGGGTACTCCACCAGTTCCTGGATGCCATGCTACCACATGCCAATGAGTACATTTACTTCCCCAACACCCATGAGGAGAGGACCAGCAATATGTGTCTTTTCCACTGTGTAACAGAATACCCAGAGGTACTGGGTGTGATAGACGGCATGCACATCCACATCAACGCACCACCCAGTGAACAGGGTAGGGTCTTCATAAACAGCCTGGGCTTCCCCTCCATCAACTGCCAGGTCATGTGCAATGCCCAGAACATTATCATCGATGTCTGTGCTGGCAGCCTGGAAGCTATCACGACTCCCACATCTGGAATTCGTCACAGCTGTACCAGGCATTTGTCAGTGGGGACATCCCTTACGGCCATCTGGTGGGGGATGCTGGCTATGTACTGGAGCCATGGATGATGACACCCATCAGAAATGCACACACACCCACTGATGAATGCCATAATTAGGCACACACACAAACCAGGATCATTATAGAGCATGTGTTTGGGATGCTCAAGTCACGGTTCCATTGCCTTGACATATCTGGTGGAGCCTTTCAGTACTCTCCAGCCACATGTGCACATATGTTCATAGTATGTGCCATGCTACACAATATGATCCTGTGGACAAAGCTGCAGCAGGAACAGCATTGGGAAGAGCCACACAGCCCCACACCATTGCCAAGGTCCTCACAGACACAGAGGGACTCAGAGGAGTAAGCCCCTGAGCCTGATCCTGTAAGCAGATGGAGGCATGCCCAGTATGCCCAGGCCTTGGCAAAGAGGCAACACATAGCAGACACACTGACACTGTAGGGACCCAGGGACTGACACCTCTCTCCAACTCGCACACACAGTAAAATGGATGCCACACACATCACACTACCTGTAGCTAACCCTGTATAGGCAGTGTACTGCGTGCGTCTGAAAGAGTTAGCCCTCACTCACCACCTCCACAACTGCAGCAGGCACAGTGTAACTCAGTCTTCTAAACAATAAATGAATGGAGTAGTATGTTCTGGTAGATATCTATGGTATTGCTGCATGCATGCAAGGGAGTGAGGTGGCCTACTGGGGAAGCAGCAGACAACAGGCAGCTATGTGGCACATCAGGAACTGTCTGACTAATACTGACATCCCCACACTATGCAGTATTATCCAAGGTGACACATCCCACGACAGTATATGCCAGGGGGCCAAGTAAGGGGGGGATGGGCACATGCATGGATGTCAATGTGGGGATCCCATACTCACCCCTCAGACTCACCCAGGAAGTCAGCTGTAGAAAACCATAAAGGAATATCTGTCAAAGGCCCACAAATGTTGATAATGATGAAATACCCCCCTATAGACTTGCACAGTGATATCACAGCAGGCCTTCCAGTTTTAGTAAGGCTCTGAAGGGTAACAAGTCTGAAACTCAATTGTATGCCATTACAAACTAACCTGTGGCCTCTAGTGATATGCCTTTATTTTCCAAGACAGGCCACAATATTATGCTAAATGAAACAAAATGTAGAGCCAGTATCAGCACAGTACATGCAAATGTGTACCGTTGACAGGTGTGCCCACCCCCCCCCCGCAGCAGTAACATGTAAGGTTTTAGGGTAATAGCAGCAGAGCACACATTGCCAGGGCACTCCCAATCAACATGATAACTTGTTGCATGTACACAATATGCAGGGGTCAATGATCTATGTATATGCATGGGAAATACTGTCAGTTTGTGGCCAGCACTTACTCCTGGCTGTTGTGTCTTAGTGGCCTAGGAGCAGTAATATGGTAGACAGGCCCATGTTCCAAGAAAATCAGTGCCAACTATTTTGCATGTCAGCCACACGTATGTTGGGAGTTGTACACACTGTCCAGATGTCAATATCCATTACTGCTGGCAAGCTGGACAGGTCATGGACAGGGGACCACACATATGAACAGTACACAGGTTGGAGTAACCTATACAGTACCTACCATACCTCCCAAATGTACGGACCTTTTTCAGAATATACAGAGGTTTGCATCATATTTGTAGTGTCTCCATCATGAAATAGTGGTTGTGTGGCAAATCACTGGCAAACCACAAAAGTCTAAAGTCAGAAACTAATGATGGATTGTAGTGTCTCAGACCTCGTACCCTATAGAAAATGCATGCTAATGCAACATCTGTTATTATATCACCCTTGTAGGTTTGTAAGGCCAATAGTTAAAATGGCCCCTATATTTAGGCTTTTGTCATCCAATTACTTATGGCTTTGTCCAGATGTCTGGCTGTCATACGTAGAGAGGTATGTTGACTAGTAGCACAGCAGGTACCTGAAGATCAGTCAGTGTACTGGTAGGTCAGAAAAGGCTGCCAGATCACTGTGTCTGCACTGACAACATGTCACTGGCCAACAACCATACCTCAGGAATGGGAGGTTGTCACAGAAGGAGCACAAGTATGCCTTGTATATCTGTTCTGCTTGTCCTAACATTGCATTCACCTGCAAAGTATTTTCAAAACAAGAAAAGGTCATTTCAAAACATCAGTGGCAGACAGTGGAGAAGTAGATGTCACACCCATAACAAAAAGCAAGCAAGTAACAAATTGGTCCCCAACTGTCTATGTATGGCAGAACAGTATCAACACCCTGTCCCTATGTGTGGGCCTTCATCTGACTGTCATATGTGGGCCTATCCAGATGTCAGACTCAGTGACAGTTTGACAACTAGGCCAACATGTAGCCGCATAATAACATAATAACACAAACTGTCTGTGGACCCCAGCAGATGTAGTGGTGCAATGATGGACAACCTGCCAAATGGGTATGCTCAGATGTGTGTAGTACATAACCTTGTGTGTGATGTTATAGCATTTACCATGCTCACACCAGAATAACAAATTCATAACAGCAGCCACTGTAGGCAAAGCCTGTGACCAGACTACAGAAGGATAAAGAGACACACAGAAGGGGAGGGGAACTGCTGGCCAGACAGATGGAGAATGTGCGCACCAGAGCACATTTTGCAGTAACATAGGTGCCCTGCAGTGTATGGAGTCAGTAAGCATCACCTGCAAATACACAACAGACATCCATATAAGTGGAGGTCCACAACAAATCAAACCCCAAATAAAGTACACCTCAGAGGCAAAAACACATGAGAATTTCCCAAACCTACACACCACAGACCACACATACAACCACACACCAGGGTCCTGCAAACACTAAGGCCTTACAATACACACAGCATATTACTCATAGAAGACTCCACTGTGGGACACACAGATGTGCCACACATCAGGCAGGATAAGGAGAAAGTTGCCATAAACTGCCATATCACACATGCACTCAAGTCACTCCACAACAGGTACAGATATCACACTAGCCTGGTCCATGGTGGTGTGAATGATGTGAAAAGTACCTCATGGACTATAGAAAGACAGACATGATGCAGTGTGCTTAATATGTGTCCCGTGCAGGTATGTCCCTAGCCATAAACAGTATCCTGCTGTCACCCAGAGTGATAGATCAATATGAACAGAAAGTGATTGTCAGTAACACCTGACTCACTTACCATTGTCACCCCAGGGGGATCCACTGCCCAGCAACCTAGGAACATATGAGTGACTGAACTCACTACCTTGCTACAGATGGCCTGCATGAGTCTCACATGGCCTACAGGCCTCTGGCAAAGGCCCATGCCTCACCCATAGTGCCATTGTAGGGAATGTCATGGGATCCATACTAACAACATAACATAGTCAACAAAATGCAAATGAAAGGCCATGCTGGCAAATGCTAGTAGCATACCTCTCAACCTCATAGTGCAAGAAATCTGAACAAAGCCATATGTAATGATGGGATAAAGGACAAAATATAGGGACACTTGAAATAATGCTTTCATAATGTTAGACAGTTGATAGAATAACAGAGGTGGTGTGTAGTAGCATGGATGTCATCAAGGGTGTGAAGTCTGAAACTCTAATGTTCTGTCAGTATTACCTGACTGCAACCTGGAGTGATTTGCAACAAATGTGCTATAAAACAACAATGTTAAGGGAAACCGACCAGATATATGAGGCATGAATCTGGATCATCTCTGAAAATCTGTACTGTTGAGATTTATGGCCACACCAGGATATGACCTTTCAGGTAAGAAGAATACCACACAACCAGGAGATCCCCAGCCAGTATATCACCAAGGTGCTGGACCTTTTACACCGCTTCATCAGTCAATCGGGTGTAACCACACCTCCCAACCAGCCGGATTGTGCAAGAATGTCATAATATTGGTCTGTGCATCATCCATCTTGAATGTCACTGGTAAATAAATGTGATGATCCGATGATATCTGTCAGTAGGTAATGACACAATACATTACAGTGACAAACATTACATAAGTCAGAAAATGTCTGCTAAAAAAAACCCCTGTAACTCAAGCAACTCATACATTAATAAGAGCAATAGTGACAGGATTCCCCCTATATCTGGGCCATTGTTTCCCCATATTGGCAGCTTATCTCCAGATATCCTGCAAAAACAGGTTGCAAGGTATGGCTGTAGCACACAACACCTCAGATGGAGTTATAAATACTCCTGGAATGGATTCCCACACATACAATAGAAGGTCATACTGGGCATGCTCCTACACTTACAGAAATAAAGTCCATGTCTGAAACCACAATGGACTATATATATATATATATATATATATATATATATATATATATATATATATATATATATATATATATATATATATATCTGTATTGTGCAGATGTCTTTGCATACAGACAGCTGTGCACACTTAACTGTCTCCACACACACCCATCAGACAGGATTACCCATAGCCAGCTGTAGGTGGCCCACATGTGGTATTTGTGCATCTGTTGTGTGTGATACCCACACACACACACACACACACACACACATGTATATATGTATATATATATATATATATATATATATATATATATATATATATATATATAGATAGATAGATATGTGCAACATATTACAATATGTCAAGCATACACACAGATAGACATGGGGAAGAGAGAGACAGGCAGTGATAGAGTGGGACACCAGGGAGACACACACAGAGAGTGTGTCATACACAGGGATACCCTGAATGGCAGAGAGTGATGTCCTGCTGCAGACAGTTGCATACCACTTGTAACCACTGGCATGTGCCAGCATGAAGATGAGATTCATTGTCTGATGGTACTAAGATGGGGGTTGTAATATCACATCACCTACCTTTTTGCATGTGTATGTGTGTGTCTGTAGGTCTCACTATTATAACGCCTTACCTGCCCAGTACACTTTCCATTGCCCTACTTTACAAGATCTGCTGATGTCATTCACTGTAGAAGTACCTTTGTAGTGGCTTCAGCCCTATAAGCTCTGTGGTATGTGCAACAACTGCATAATACTATAGTACAAATAGCTAGTTAGGTAGGGGTTCAAATCTCAGTCCTGGCAAATGTAAAAGTATGTGCGCGTTTGTGTGTGTGTGTGTGTGTGTGTGTGTGTGTGTGTGTGTGTGTGTGTGTGTGTGCTTGTGTGTTTGCAGGTTACAGATTTTGAGCCCATTCACACCCAGTACACTTCACATTGCCCTACTTTAGCAGTCCTGTTGATGTCAGTCACCTTAGAAATACCTTAGGGCAGCCTTCAGCCCTATAAGCTCTGTGGTGCATGTGATAACTGTGTAGCACTATAGTACAAACACCTACTTAGGTAGAGGTTCTAATTTCAGTCCTGGTAAATGTAAAAGTATGATGTCAGTCACCTTAGAAGTACCTGTGGGCAGCCCTCAGTCCTTCAAGCTCTGTGGTGCTTTTGATAACTACATAACACTATAGTACAAATAACTGTAAAGAAAAGTAGAAACTGCCAAAGGTGCACTAGAAAGAACAAAATCAAATTAGCATAGATAAAACTTCCTGGTGAACCACCACAGCTAAAAACTTTGCTTACTTTAAAAATAGAGACAAAACATAAAAGACTTGCAATGAAAGAGAGCTCTAACGATTAGTGCTTTCAGCTATTCAGCCTTCTTCAGATCATATTCTCCATAGCTCTCCAACTAAAGTTAAATAAATCATGTCCACATGCTGTAGGCAATGCCTACTCATTAACCAATCTAAAGCTATAGCAACTAATCATAATTTTTAGGAATGACAATCCTCCTTTGCTCAGTCTATAGTAGGACGTCTGTTCTTTAATATTGGTTTACGTGGAACCATTGTATTTAAGCCTGTATTTAAGATCAATTTCACTATCAAACACACTTCACACATTTCAGTGTGGTTCTTTATGTCTCCGTTCCTTGAGTCTGTAGCAATACATTCTAAAGCCTTAAGCATAAGGGTATGATCAGGATAAGATACAACGTGGTCAGCAAGCACATTCTTTAAATCCTTGTGCTTAATATCCCTTAAATGTTGAATAACTCTGTCCTTCAAACGCTGGTCTGTTTTTCCAATATAGAACACTGAGCATTTTCAACATGTTGCCAAGTAGACTAAATGCTGGGTATTGCAAGTTGCACTAGCTTTCAACAGGTGATTGATTCCAGATACAGGATGCACAAAAAGAATGCTGTTGTCTATATAGGGACAGGCTTTGCACTTCCCACATTTGACCATTCATTTCTTCTGGTACACATTTTTCCATTCAAAGCCATCCTTGCCACACAGCAGTCTTTTAATATTCTTTCTATTCTTAAAAACAAACCTTGGTTGTTCTCCTACAATATTTTTCACTTTTGCATCTTCTGTCAACACCAGCCAAAACCTTCTGACCACATCACAGATCTTTTGGCTATCTGTACTATATGTGAGAATGGTTTCACTTCATAATCACGAATTGCTGAAATATCGAATTTCAGCAATTCGTGTCCATGAAGCCAAAAGATCAAAATAATGAAAGTGCATAAGGACGAATAGGACTATGTCGAATTCACACTTATGCATTTACGTTATCTTATGGAAGTGTTTGGCTGGGATGACGTCTGCAGTTTAAGGTGAGTGAGAGTGCGTGAGTGTTTTTGTAACTTGTATGAGTGTGTTAGGGTAGGGAGGTGGAGGTATGAGTGTGTGTGTTGGCTGTGTGCGATTTTTTTTTTTTACTGTTTCTGCAATCTCAGAATTAGTATATATAAGCAGGGGGGGTGCAGGGGGCTTGCCCCCCTGCATTTATGTAGTGTAGTTGTGTGTCTGTGTGGTGTTTTGTATGTAATAGTTTTGTGGTGTGGGTGTTATGGTTTGTGTGTTGTGTGCTGTATGCTATGTGTTCGATGTTGTGGTTTCATGATTGTGAAGTGTTTCAGCTTTATACTGTCGAAATGCTGAAATTTGATATTTCAGCATTTCGGCAATATGAAGTAAAACTGTGAGAATACATTTTAGACCTTGAGTCAAAGTCCTTTCTTTGGAGGCAGTAACCTTAACTCTGGGGATAGTTTTTCCATTAAAATAGGGACAACCTTTACTGGACCTTATGTTCTGTTGTGTACATCTCATATTAAAATCTCTATTGTGGTAACCTCTATTCCTCAAATGTTTATAGAGGGTAACCTGCTCCTTTTTAAAGTCAGCATCTTCAGTACAGAGCTTAGATATATATTGCACTTGATTTTCCATGATGTTTTTGAATATGTGACCTGGGTGCATATTATTTCTGTGCAAGTAGTGGTTCTTCCTTGTATCTTTTCTGTGCAGTTTTGTATGTAGACCTAGACTAGGATGTAGGGTTACTTTAACATCCAAGAAATCAATCTCTTCCTTTGAATAAGTTATCTTAAATTCAAGGAAATCCATGGTGTTTCCAGATATTCTGTGAACATATCAAGTTATCTTGATCTCCTTTCTAAAGGACAAAGATACCATCCATAAAATGGCCATAATATACCAGATGTCCAAACCAGGGGTTGATGGCATTCAAAATGTGATTATTCTCCCATTGCGCTGACTAGGTTTGAATAACTATTAGCACAAGGGGTACCCATAGCTACCCCCATATTTGCCAAAACTAGTTATTCCCATAAGCAAAAACATTATTTTTCAGAATTAATTCCTGCAGAGATCAAATTAGAGCAGAATCGAATCCTGTTTGTACAAGACACTCTCTAATTGCTTCCACTTCATAGCTATTAGGCATAACTGTAAACAGACTATTTACGTCAGTGGTTACCAGAATTAAATCTGAAAAACTATCCATGTCTTTGATTTTCTCATACAAACTTTCTATGAAGCTCCCTGTGTCTTTTATAACATTATCCACCAACAGTAGGACCTTCTTCAGCTCATTTTCAACATAAATGGACAGTGAGTCGGTTATCCACCCTCTTCCTGCCACAATCGGTCTCAGCAGGGGGTCATCCAAGGTCTTGTGCATTTTAAGTAAACCACTGATACTAGGGATGGTTGGATACTTAGTTTCAAAAAATCAAATAAATCCTTAGATAGACGTCTCTCTATTAACAAATCCATAAGTGTATTCTGAAATACTATGATCATCTTATCCAAATCTTGATTTATAGCATTTTTATACGTATGTACATCTGTCAGCATTTCTTGCATTTTATTTCTGTACCAAGTGAAGTCCAGTATCATGCTGGCCCCTCCCTTGTCAGCTGGTTTAATGACAATATTTTGTTTTTTCTTAAGTTGAAATAATGCTTCTTTCTCATTAAATGTCATGTTATGAAACTGTCCACTTATCTTCCCTTCTCCTATAAACTTGCTTACTTCATTCTCACACAAGCGTAAGAAAAGGTCCACTGTAGGATAGTTAACAGGCACAAGGGTCCTCGGCTTCTCATATACACTCTGTTATAGCTTTCATTCCCAAAAATAATTTTGAGCGTAATATTTCTCCCAAAAAGTTTGAGGTGTGTGACAAATTCATTGAGATCTGAATGTAGTGATGGAATAAAAGAGAGACCTCTATTTAGAACCTGTATTTGCTCTGGACTTAATGAAATCCTTGATAAATTAACAACCAGATCACACTCATTAGCATTTAAAAGGTAAGTTTCTTCCTTTTCCTTTCCTGACTGAATGTCTTTGGATTCCTGTGGTTCTGTTGCTTTATAAAAAACAGTAGCTGATGCATCAAGGGAGCATGTACTGCTCCTTCTTTAGGTTTAGTACCTATAGAGAGATTAATCATTGGTTCCTGGCTTGTTACAGTACTACTTGAATTATTAGATGACTGATTGCTAAACAAAGTTGATGGAACAACTACCATTTCCTTGTGTGTTCTAACTTCCTCCGTATTAATGTTAAAATTTTCTTTGAGGGGGTTCTTATTTGCAGTACTTAGTTTATGCTTGTCCAAAAATGTCTTAGGCCCTTTTTGCATACTTTCCTCTCTAGGCCACTCAAATATATGGCCTTTTTATAAATCTAGATGATCGCTTGCTAATTTGTTCTTTTCTTTTTCTTTTTTTAGTGTCATACAGGTTAAGGTTAAACAACAATGTTTCAATCCTCTGCAGGCAGTTCTCAGTCAAATTAATTTGTTCTAGAGCAGCTTGTTTACTTTCAGTAAGCTCCGCTAACTTTCTTTTCTCAGGTTTAAAAATTTTAATAGGCAAGCACATATATCTGAAGCTAGTTTTCAAATTTATGGCCTGCCATTGTGCTAATAATTCCAGATAATGGTTGCCATAACTCGATAAACCAGTAAAAAGTCCCAAAAACCAAAAACCAAGAAAAACAGGTAATTTGGTAATCCACAAGTAGTCAAGGTAGTCCCAAAGTAGTGTCCTGAATGTAATTTTATTTTCACAAACACAAACGTTTTTGTTACTGTTAAGACAGTAACTTCTTCAGAGAAACTAACAAGAAAAACGCGCCAAGTATTTAAACTTGCAGTGGAGCCAATACGTATACTCTACGTCACATTAATTCATAAAAAGCCATCCACTAAAAATCGCTTAGCATACAAAATGTTTAAAAACTGGACTATAGTTAAAAAACAATTTTTAAATGTATTTGTAAAGTGTTTTTAAAATATTTTGAGAGGCTTTTGTAAGTGCAAACTAACATTCGCAATTTACTATTAGTAAATAAATGAGTGAAAAAAATGAATGAAAAATGCTCAAGAAATCGTTCTCAAAAAGTACAGGAAATTGTATTCAAATAGTACGCAAAAGACCAGTTACTAATGCAGTAGTTAAAAACATTGCATCTGTCTAGTGTCTAGTATTACATGTCATCTGTTATTATTTAAAACAGTGTCCTATCTCTGAAACTAGTGTTTAACAAATAATGGGAAATTTTTGGTAAAAATCATAAAGACTACACATGTGAAATAATACAGTCTATTGTGTACCTAAAATGCATGTTCACTAATTAGGTTACATACTTTATAAATAAAAGTGAGCAAGAATTAAACGTCACTAGATGGACAATGTCTACTACTACATACATATGTCTATGGGTATAAATAAACTTTAGAATTCTCATAGAAACATAAAATGAGTAAGGTAAATATAAAATATAAAATTTGTTTTTTAACTATAGTCCAGTTTTTAAACATTTTGTATGCTAAGCGATATTTAGTGGATGACTTTTTATGAATTAATGTGACGTAGAGTATATGTATTGGCGCCACTGCAAGTTTAAATACTTGGCGCGTTTTTCTTGTTAGTTTCTCTGAAGAAGTTACTGTCTTAACAGTAATGAAAACGTTTGTGTTTGTGAAAATAAACTTATGTTCAAGACACTACTTTGGGACTACCTTGACTACTTGTGGATTACCTGATTACCTGTTTTTCTTTTTGGTTTTTGGGACTTTTTACTGGTTTGTTTAGTCTGTTATGGCTTCAGGTAATACTTCAAGTCCAGGTAGCCCGAACCTATTCAGTTCAACAGTCAAGGAGACTCAATGGATATTCCTTCCTTGCTACGTTCACTTTCTCAACGTATTGAGAACATGTCATCGCGTTTGGATGCTATTGATAAAAGAGAAATTGATAAGACACCAGTACCTCCTTTAGTACCAAGTCAGATGTTTGTTAACAGTGTAAGCAGCAGAACAGACTCCACGATTCCACCAGCACAGCAGGCCGGGTTAGTGGAGCATTATGTAGTTAATTGCGAATGTTAGTTTGCACTTACAAAAGCCTCTTAAAATATTTTAAAAACACTTTACAAATACATTTAAAAATAGTTTTTTAACTATAGTCCAGTTTTTAAACATTTTGTATGCTAAGCAATATTTAGTGGATGGCTTTTTATGAATTAATGTGATGTATAGTATATGTATTGGCGCCACTGCAAGTTTAAATACTTGGCGCGTTTTTCTTGTTAGTTTCTCTGAAGAAGTTACTGTCTTAACAGTAACGAAAACGTTTGTGTTTGTGAAAATAAACTTACGTTCAGGACACTACTTTGGGACCACCTTGACTACTTGTGGATTACCTGATTACCTGTTTTTCTTCATAACTCGATAAACACTTAAACACGCATCCCTCTGGGTATAATTTGGTAGTGCATACCGGCTTCCTTGTGGAAATACTGCCACTGAAGTCTCCTAAGGCAATAGACTGCATCTTCCACTTCTTCCAGCACTTGATTAAAACTTTCATCATTAACAATGAGATCTATGACATCCATATTTTCTACAGCCAGGTTTAGACCCAATAAAGGATTAATTTGCTCACCTAAGAGTTCAGAAATCAGTCTATTCCACGTAAGTTCTTGGGCATTCATACAAGCCATTGTAGCAGCAGAATTACTCTCAGCCATGGGCAGCTCAAGATAAAATCATTTAGAGTTCTCTTTTGTTTGAAGTCTTTTATGTTTTGTCTCTATTTTTAAAATAAACAAAGTTTTTAGCTGTGGTGGTTCACTAGGAAGTTTTATCTACTCTAATTTAATTTTGTTCGGTCTGGTGCACATTTGGCAGTTTCTAGTTTCTCTTTACATTTTGCAAATATGTGTGTGTGCATTGGTGTGTATAGCAGTGTTTGTGAGTGTGTAGATTTATAGGTGACAGTATAATGAGTCCTTTCCCACCCAGTACACGTCCCATTGCCATACCTCACAAGGGCACATGATGTTATTCACTTTACAGGAACCTTAGAACAGTCATCACACTACTAGTTCCGTGCCACCTGCGATAATTGCATAACACTGTAGTACCACTAACTAGATGGGTAGGGGTTCCAAACCCAACACTGGCAACTGCGATCATGTGTGTGTGTGTGTGTGTGTGTGTGTGTGTGTGTGTGTGTGTGTGTGTGTGTGTGTGTGTGACTGTGTGTGCGGTAACAGTATTCTCTGTGTGTTTGTTCAACACAATATCCTCTGGGGCTGTGGGTTTTATCAATCTGAGGTGTGTTCCACCCACTACACTTACCATTGTCCACTTTACAAGAGCTGCTGATGTCAACCACCATTGACTTACCTGTATACACCCCTCAGCCCTATAAGCTCTGTGGCACATTCAATAACTGTTACACAGACCTGGTAAATGTGCACATATACAGCTGTACCTTGGCTATGACATGTGTTACCACTCTGCCATACCCCTCATTGGCAATGTCTGCAGGGCCATATCCTGCTGACACACAGACACCTAGAACACAAACAGAATACAGCTTGTGAGACTACATTCAGTCAGCATTACTAACACCAATAATGCATCATGGCTGAAGAGGCACACGCAATTGGAAATGTACCCATTACAAATGCCAGCTGACAGCACCTTACACAGCATTACATAGCTAAACTGTACTTAACTTGTGCTGTGCATCAGAACCATATTAGCATGTCACTGCATCGGTGGTATGGATGACAGGGATGTGGCATAGGTATCATCATATGCACAGGGTGTTGTGTGGGTTTGCCAGAGGCCTAGGCTGGGCCATATGGTTGATATCATGTGTGTGTGTGTTTTGAGGGGTGCTCTATGAATGGGCTGTGCAGAGGTGGTGTGTGTGTGTGCCTGGAAGTGACCTGGCTGTGATGGTGATGAGTGTGTGTTTATATGCACACAGTCACGCCATTTGGCTGTTCTACAGAGGGTTATGTTGGACAGCTGTGGACAGTACATGGCTGGGTGTACAGTTCACCATCTCTGGCCACGGACATGTGAACTGGTCATGCCAGGGGTCTCATTGGCACCACCAGGCCCAAGGTCAGATGCAGTACTACTCCCCAATGTTGACTGCTGTCGGCTGGATCAGTGTCCCTAATGAGATCAGCCAGAACCATGTGCCTATGGCCTGCTCCATTGTGATGGGGACAGCACCTGCCCTTCAATAGTGCTGGTGGTTCTGTCACTATGGGAGTGTGAAGGCACGTGGCCACATAGACTCTCAGCTGAAGTTGCTGCTGACCTACATCCACATGGCTGACGCCCATCTCCTACCATACACTGAAGCACAGACATTCCACAGTCGAAGATTGCCAAGGTCTCACCCCACCATCTATTCATGACCTCAGTATTTTGATGTGTGGCCTCAACAAGGTCATGTATGTTGTCATGTAAGCCAGGAAGAGTTGCATCCAATACCCTGAGTATTTGTCTGGTGTTGCATTCACTATGTGCCTGTGCATCCATGACAGCCCAAAACATGCTTCTAGTGACACCTGCTGTGGCACTTGGGACAGCGGCTTGATGGGCAGTGGTCCTCCTTTGAGTACCCCTGTCCATCTGCCTGTGTGAGACCTCGCCTGCACTCTGGCTATGGCTAGTGTCTACACTCACACTTCCCATAGTCACCACACTAGCCTGTTCCAT